>NC_057810.1:563797003-564049839 GCF_018294505.1 Triticum aestivum | reverse complement strand
CTCCAGGCCTTGCGCAGGCCCTTCCTCCTGCTCCGCCCTCCCTCGTGCGAACCTCCATCCGCCCCGGCGGGTATTCGTCTAGCGCCGGCCGGCCGGAGCTGCGCCGCGTCACTAGGTAACCACCTCTCCTTTCTCCTTCCTCCTCCCTCCTCCTTCCTACTCCTTCCATCCATCCCCTGACATGCTCTTATTTCCTTTTCCTTTGTATTTGTTTATGAATTGCTGTTGATGGATGGCTGCTTCAGGTGTAGATCACATCGTTTATATTGTTTATTTATTTATAAAGAAGGATGGCTGATTCAGTTGTATTGTAGATGCGCCAAACTGAACATGTACATGTACTGATGCAATCCCTCTGTTTGGAAGAAGTGATCTGCGTTTAGTGTGATTAGAGGAGATGGACTATTTTTGTTTATGTTTACTCTGTCGACACACGGGGAGTGGAGGAGATTTTTTTGTTTTGTTTGTCTCTCACAAGAATCGATGAAATGCCATGCTTCTCTTTGGACTTTGCCTAGACCATAGTATGAATTAGTTTGATCTTGCCAGATTGCACACTTTGTTTTATTTATTTTTGTTGATAAAATAGAATGTTTGTTTTATTCGAAATTGGTGATGAATAATTGCTATAGATTTCAGATTGTGTCCATGTAGTGGGTGCTTGGAATTGATGATGGATAATTGATTGTGTGTTTGGTCTGGCTTTTGTTGTACTGGTTGTACATGTTCGGTGAAGTGCAAGGGGAAGCAGATGTGGATGGCGCCATGCAGTCCTAGACGAGATGATTTTACAATGTAGGGGTTGGTTTTGTGAGGTTCATGTACATGCACACTTGATGTTGATTCATTGAGCTATGTTTGCAGTTGTCGATTGTTTAGTTTTTCGTTATATACTCGTACCATAAGTTCAAAGCAATGTTTGGGAAATCGTTTTTAAGCGATGCTTAATCTCGCTTAGGCGCTGAGTGATGGCTTACCACCTCACTGCCCTAGGCGATGGCTTTAGCACTAGGTGAAATTTAGCGGGACTAGGTGGTGATTTAGCATAGGCGCTGGTTTAGTGTGCGCTGCACATGGTTAGGCGAGTGAAAGCACTGGGAATTCTTTCGGGTGGGAGCTGAACTCGACTAGGCGCCAGGGGAAATCGGCTAGGCACCAGGGGAGAAGGGGGGTAATGAGGGCTGTGCCGGAATTGGGTTTTCGGCTAGGGTTAGAAGGGAGGGGAAAGGGCAGGGTGTTGCGGAGGCGAATGACAACATCTGATACTCCCATTGTTTATAAGGCGGCAAGGCAACCTAAGGCGAGCCCACCCGCTCTAGCACCTAGGCGACGCCAAAGCGCCTAAGGCGGGCATATTTGTAAGGCGCTCCCAGGGCGCCTTATCGCCTAAGAGTCTAAGGCAGGACGCCTTGAAAACAATGGATACTCCCTCCGATCCATATTACTTGCCGCTCAAATGGATGTATCTAGCACTGAAATACGTCTAGATACATCCGTTTGAGCGACAAGTAATAGAGGTAATATGGATTGAGGGAGTACTATACTATTCTTAGGTTCGCACTGTTGAAATTTCCTGCAACACATAAATACCCCATGCACTCATTTATGCGAACACAACATGCAGTACCTGTTGTTATATCCAAAACTAAGGGGCAATGCCTGTTTCCTCAATTTCTCTTTTATTGTTTATGTTTCTAGACAGGTGAAATATGCTTCTGCTTGGGCAATTGATGGCAACATGCCATTTATCTTATTATTAGGCTATGTTTGTTTGAAAATGAACTCCATTGCAAGCTTTTACCTGCTATTTGCTTGCTTTGTGGACCTGATGTGTATTTACAATGGTGTGAACTGCATTTTACATGCTATTTCAATTATTTATGTGTTATGCTTATTTTCGTGTGAATATTATTTAAAAGCAGCCAAATTCTGGCCAACTTAAAAAAAAAAACCCGCTTAAGTGCCCCATTGCTCTAAGCTGTGGCCTTCCGCTTCGCTTCCGCTTTCTGCTTTTTTGAACATTGGCTCAAAGGTTGGTACTGATCATCGCTTTCTGTTATATCGTGCCATCAGTTCTTGGTATTCGTCTTGGAAGAATGAGTATGCTTTGGCTTTAAATCTGTGTCCATGTACAAGTCACAAGTTTGATTTTTTTTTGGGGGTGAAAATATGTCTACAAATTTTGATTGAAACGGAACTATGTGCAGAATTTGTATGAATATGATGAATTTTCTGTAAACATTGAAATGCATATGTTGGTGAATTGGAATAAAACTACATAAATTCAGAAACGTCTTCAACTTTGAAAGAACATGTGTAGTAGTACTATAATCTAGAACGCATGTTACAAAAATGAGTTTTTCCTTCGGGGTTATCAGGGGGCATTACGGACTATTCAAACTCAATCCACAGTTTCTCTGTTGTTCCAACCAAACAACTCTCAGCTTTCTCACAGTTCTCAGCTCACAGCTGCTTTTCCACAGTTCACAGCAGCTTTTCCAAAATCTTCAGCTGAACCAATCACAACCTAATGATTTGATTTGCCGCTCCATACTAATTTTACACTTACTAAAGTCTAATTCTATCCCTTTTGAACAGGGCATCAACATTGTCAATTGGAGAGGCTTGGAGCTGCTTCTGCATCCTCAGGAGAGCAGCAAACAAGGTGGTAATCTGCTGTTCCTGGCTTCTATACATTTTTTTTGTGAACTAAAAAATGGCAAAACATATCCCTGTATTGGCGCTTTTCCAAAATGGCAAATTTACGTTCTGTATCAGCCTGATACTGATACGCGTGTCCGTATCAGTGCATTTTAGCGGTTCTTTCCCTGATTGCTTTCAGATATGGATTCAGTGCCACTCACTGCTGAAGCTATTGCCTTTACCGAGAAAAAGATGGACATGACTCTGGGTATGATATTTATTTGTTGTTGTTCTGTGACGCTGATTCATGTCTTGGAGATTTACTTAGCTCATGGTTTTTCTTGTGTGTTTATACAGAGGATATTATTAAGATGTCAAAGAAAAAAATTCCTGCAGGCAAGAAAGCCCCTAGACAGCAGGTAAGCCTTATAATTCATTTAAGTGTCCCTCTTCCTTTATATTGTTAATGTACTGCCAAGTTCTGATACTTACCATACTTACTATAATCACAGGTAAAAAAGCGTCCTTTTCAGAATGGTAATAGTAATCAAGGGAAGGCAAAGGTTCAGCGATTTCATGAGTCTAGGTCATCTATACGACAAGTATGTTATGCCGCTCTAAGTTACTGTTTATAGATTGCCTTATGTTGGTTTTCTAATGTTGCTTTTGTTTGTTAGGGTGTTCTGGCACAAAGGAGGTCAAATCTTGATGCAAATCAGTTCCAAATCACAAAGCAGGCTGCAAACAAGGCTGCTACCATGCCTGTGCGTGGTAGGGCTGACAGATGGAACAAACCAAGGTATCAACCAATCACTACAATGTTATCTGTCTTTGTGTAGTTACTCTAGTCACTTTATCTGAACAAACAAATTATGAACAGGTAAAGAATGGCTCTTTTATTGCTTAATGATAAGGTGGTATTCAAGGACCCGTTAAATAATTTGACTTGTGCACCTTTGGGTCTATTGGCTGAGAATGGTTATGGTGCTGGTGTTTCTGTCGAACCCATATTAATTTTGCTGCTATCATATTCCATTGGTTCACATGGAAGTTTAAACATCAACCAACTTCGTAGTATTGTGGCACAAGGCCTACTTTTTGGTTGAAGTGTGAGAAATACATGATGAATAAGAGTTGCAGTAAACTAAGCAGATCATACTGGATTGCATGGTTATCTAAGGGTAAACTCACAAAGCTATGGGTTACTTCTATTCTGGCTGTGATGGACTGATGGTCAAATTTGTGAAGCTGCTGGAACACCTTGGATGTACATCTGGTGTTGCCTTACGTACAACAAGGCTATTTATGATGTATTAGCAGTTGGACTGGTGCTATTTTGGGTGTTCAACACTATTTGTTTGGGTGGTCAACCTTGTTCTCATTTGCTGACTTGGTAGGAGCTGGATATGATACTTTCTAGCATCTGATGCCACTGCCCACTGGACACAACAGATTCTTTGTATGACCGGTTTTGACCACTAGCTCGTCGTGCAGACGATAAGCTTTTGTTTGTTCACGAAAACAGTGTGAATGTAGGTTAGTGTGTTCACACCAACAAAATTGTGGTATGCTGTGTCTCAGTAATTTATTTTGCTGCTGTTCTCATGTGCCTGGTTGGTTGTATCATCGTGTCGTGCATTATTTCCGGTGCCATCTTGGATTTCGATCAGCAAGTGCTCTATGTTTTCAATTGTTCACTGGTTCTCAGCAAAGAAGCTAGCCAAGTTTCCACAGTTCAACTGGGTGATAGTATATCATGGTATCTCATGAATTTTCTTGTCAAGAATCATCCCGGTGCGCTGTGCTGTATGGAGGCTACCTTTTGGGGCCAACCGATGTGATCACTTTCCCTGATTCCTAGCATGCCTTTGGGTTGATTCTGTCCCAGCAGTCTAACTTGCTATTATGAGCTTAATGGTCCGACCAAGCAGTAAAATTGTGTCAACTGGGAAAGTTGTGGGATTGTCTGCATTCAAATTTGGTGGATGTAACTGTATAGGATGTCGAGGCCTTATGGATCAAGTGGAATCTATATATATGCAGTCTTTGATCAGAAATCAGTTATAGTTATCATTTTATTGCTTTGTTTTGTTCAAAAACATGGTATGTGAACCTGATTTAGAGCATAGAGAATTCTCATTTTGAAGAGTACGGTGATTGTGCTTTACCTTGCCATGAAGCACAGACCATTAAAACTACCTGTTTGGTTCTCTGTTTCACACAATTCTTGGTACTTGAGGTAACTCCTCATGTGGGCCACTAATGTTTTGCTCTGTATGCAGTGGCCCGTCTACCTCAGCACAGAGGAGGCCCGTAAGCGAGGCTCTTCAGAACAGCAAGGTACAAATTGATTTGAAATGGAAGTAGAGTTAGCAATATAAACTAGGATCATTGGTCTTTATAGTATTTGAGAAGCCTTTCAATTTTGTTGTTATTTAGTGTGTAAACCTTATTGATCTATTTGTCCACTGGCTTCAGTTCTCTACCTTGTAGGAATTGGAGCACCATTGTAGCACAGCTAGTAACTAATTTTATCTAATTATCATTCTGATTGTCTAGGTATCTGATGCCAACCTTTTCACTTGTTTTATGCTTCTTCAACAACGTCGTGCTAAGAGAAAATTTTACTTCTAAAAAGGATACTTGTGGTACCAGGATTCTATTCTTGTTTCATAATAGGCCATGCTGATCTGGATCAGTTATCCAGTATCTATGTTTTCAAGGCGCCCAGGCGCTTTAAGGCGCTGGGGGGGCGCCTCAACGCCTAGGCGCTCAAAGCGCGAGGCGAGGCGACGCCTTAGACACTTATTATTAGGCGGTAGGGGTACTAATATGGCGGAGGAGCTTGGCTGGAGAGGGGGAGGACCGGCGGAGATGGATCTTGGCCGGAGAGGGGAAGGGCCTGTGGAGGAGGAGCTTGGCCGGACAGGGGGAGGCCGGCGGAGGAGTAGCGGATCTGGGCCGGCGGCGTGAGAGGAGAGAGCTCCTCTCTCTTTTCCCCTCGATTTGGAGTCACGGGTGTGTTCCCCTCTCTCTCCTGCCTCTGTTTACCCCCTCTCTCCCGCCCAATTTCTCTTCCCTCCCGCCAATTCCTCTTTCTGGCGCGCGCCAGCTGCTGGTTCCCGCTCAACCTGCCCACACATGTCCAGGGCGTCCAAAATCAACTAAAGCGGCGCCTTATCCGCCTAGGCGACGCCTTGGACGCCTCAACAGCAGAAGGCGGACGCCTTAGACAGAAAACTAAGGCGACGACGACGCCTTGACGTCCCCGAGCGCTCTGACGCCTAAGCGTCGCCTAGGCGACGCCTAGGCGACGCCTTGAAAACATAGTCCAGTATTACGTATTACCAGTATTGCTTGGTAGTAGATGTATTTAATACTCCACATGTTTAGGTGGAGTTACTTGCCAAATAACAAACCCGCAAAGTTGTTTGTCGCCCTGTGTATGCCGTGGCCATATATATGCCTGCTAAAATGATCACTGATAGGGATGCATGTACAGAAGAGATAGCGCCAGTGTGCTATTCTAAAGAGTACTTCAGGGATGGCTATCTAAGGAAAAAAAAAGATGTTTATATGCATTTTACGGTAGGTAGTGGAGCTAGTTATGAGATTTGGTTGTTACTTGGAAGACATCAATACACATTTAGACATATCTTTCTCTGATTAGAGTAGTTAAAACTAGATTGTTTTTCATTTATGATGGTTAGGAGTTGGAAGGTATTCTTGTGCATGCATGGAAAGTTGCTTAAAAACCGACTTCATACCCAACTCCTAGTAACATCTCTTGATGCGTGTTTGCTTTGCATGCATTTCCACTATCGAAAAACAGCATCTTCTTTGCAGAGTGACATCTAGCATTTTACTCACCCTTTAGTATTGTATTTCACACAAATGTTGTTCCAGCCCTTGGAATTTTGGATATAGGATTCTGGCTGACAAATTCCAGTGGATGCATCCTATTGCTGCAATTCCATAGGAAATCTAATACTCCCTCTGTCCCAAAATAAGTGTCGCTGATTTAGTACAACTTTAGTACTCCCTCCTTAAAGAAATAGAAGAGTATTTAGATCACTAAAGTAGTGATCTAAACACTCATTTTCCTTTTCCTTTCAGAAGTCCAGTACACTTTCTCTTTGTCTCTATCGACTCTCATGCATTCACAATTCCTGTGTTTATTTCCTGTGAACCATCGGAACACACTGCTTCAAAATTCCTATGTTTTGAGATCATGTAGGAAACCATAGTATATGTGATATACTGATATCTATTCATGTATTTTTCCTATTGCAACGATTTCTAATTCCTGGGTTCTGAAAAGACCCAGTGGGCACTGTGGGCTATTACATGTTGTATCGAGTGTGCTGTCTTTTAGAATAAAGTTTTCCCTGTACTTTATCTGTAGAGTAAACAAGTGGATTGAGATGGTTGATATTCATTTCTTTTCCTAATCAGTACTCCCTCTGTCTGGGTTTATTGGGCCAGAGAGCAACGTAGGCGCATCCGTTTTTCCAAGGCCGCTCCCTCGATCGCTTGGCAAGGCCGTTCATTTTTCTTTCTATTTCTCCCGACGCAATTAATTACTGGGCAGTTAGTGTACGTGGAGATAATCCTTGCTGTCTTTTCGGGCTTTCATCTCCCCCATTGGCATGCGTGTAAAAAGGGCGAGCTCATGCAGGGGAGTGGGCAAGTAGCGATCGTGGTGGGATTAATTAACCACAATTAGCAGTGATTAATGATGGGGAAACCCAATTAATACCGCGCTCCGCTAAATCCTGCTATTCTGCTATAAACTCATACAGAGGGGGTAGTATACTCTTATTTCTTGGGCAACCCTTTTTGTTCTAATCTGTAAATGGTTTCTGACATTTGGTGTCCTACATTTTATGTGTATTGGCTAGTTTTCTCAAGTAAAATTTTTTTTGCACCCTGGTGACAAACATGATGATGAACACTATTTTCACAGGCTGTTTTTTCTTGAGTTGCATGAGACATGAAACGCAACCTAAACATTTCATATTTGCATTGCATTTGTTGTCCACCTAATACCTTTTTTAAGCATAGCTAATAATGTTATCTTTCTGTTGCTAGGGTAAGGAGATGCAGAATGAGCCTCCAAGGACAATGGATGCGCTCTTTGCACAGATGAAGCAGCAGCGGATGAGGATCATGCCACCGCAGCAATCAAATGCTACTACCCATGGCCATCAGTTTAACCAGCAGCGGCGTGGTCAGCAGCAGCGGCGAGGCAGAGGGGGATACGGTGTCCGCGGTGGTGGTGGTAACCAATGAGCATGGCATCCATATAGAACATTAGAGCCCTTATCCACCGGTGTTCCTCGGAAGGGAGAAGCCTCACCCCCTGGAATTCTACCTGGCCATGTCTTGCCTCTCGTATTTGTATTCTCTGCGAGCTGTGAACAGAATCTTAACTGAAGTTTACAGGCAGTTTTCTAGTTGCTTGTTTCAATTTCCGCATGTGTAATGGTCGATGGAATGTACGGGAATTGTTTGCTAGTCCTTTGGTTCCTACCGTATTACTGTTACATATGGGAATTGGTATATCACTGACTGTTCTGGTTGGTAACTATCGTAGTCTTAGGCAGATTAAGAGTAAAACGGCAAAGGTGAACTGTTGCGTTTATCTCTCTAATGATAATAATTTAATGAAAGCAGCTGTTCTACTATGCTGCTTTACTCTCCCTAGACGCTGGTTGTTCTTTGGCTATCAAGCGGTGGTAGTTGCGCCATCTAGGGTTCCTGTTTTGTTCGTGAGGTCTCCTTGCTATTGCATCTGGAAGTTTTGTAGGATCGGCGGGGTCTCGCGGAGGGGACCGCTGCCATCTATGAAGCTGTTATTTTGGAACTGCCATGGCATGGGTAATGCTGCGGCAATCCGTGCTTTGCTTGATGTCTGAGTGTCTTCCTTTAAAACCGTTTCAGCAAGTGTTGGGAGGAAGGGAGGCCTAGCTCTCTATTTTGGAACTGCCATGGCATGGGTAATGCTGCGGCAATCCGTGCTTTGCTTGATGTCTGAGTGTCTTCCTTTAAAACCGTTTCAGCAAGTGTTGGGAGGAAGGGAGGCCTAGCTCTCTTCTGGAAAAGGGAGGTTGAGGTTTTGTACAGTGCAGAGTGCTTAGATACAAGTGTTCTTTGTTTTGTGGGTAAAGGAGAGATAGTATTGCAAGTCTACACAGGTGCTTAGATGGGGTAAGGCCAACTATAGCGTACGACCCCAAACGGACGTCCGTTTGGCACGAATTCTGTCCGTTTGGGTAGGGCAATGAGGCCGTGTCTGGGCCTGTCCTGGGATGCGGTGACCGTGCGCCCAGTGCGCGGCCGCATCCTTTGACCCCATCCTGTTCGTGACGGCCAAAAATGCCCATATAGTCATATTTCAATGTTCAAAACAAGTTTGCACGTCCAAATAAAAATAGTTTTACAACCCAATCGAAATTGTCTCTAAATAAAATAGTTTTACAACCATATCGAAATTGTCTTAATGAACCAATACATTTATTGGTTGCCAATGTGAGCCCGCACTTGCTCAACCAAGTCATTTTGAAGATCCAAATGAGTGTGCCAATCACACATTTCACGATGAAATTGGGCAAATTGTTCAAACATGGTCGGTTCTTGGTGCAGGGGCTCAACATTTTCATCTTGATAATCAAATCCTTGGTCGAAGATGCTGTCATCACGCTCGTCCTCGACGATCATGTTGCGCATGATCACACAAGCAGTCATCACCTCCCAAAGCTTCCCTTCATATCATGTCAGCGTAGGGTTTCGAACGATACCCCATCGGGATTGGAGCACACCAAAAGCACGTTCCACATCCTTTCTAGCACTCTCTTTCATTTGGGCAAATCTCTTTCTCTTCTCACCTTGGGGGTTCGAGATTGTCTTCACAAAAGTTGACCACTGAGGATATATACCATTAGCTAGGTAGTATCCCTTGTTGTACTGGTGGCCGTTGATCTCAAAGTTGACACGTGGGGAGTGGCCTTCTAAAAGCCTTGCGAAGATTAGAGAACGCTGCAACACGTTGATATCATTGTGAGAACCTGCCATGCCGGAGAATGAATGGCATATCCAAAGATCCTGCGACGCCACTGATGACGATATAGACCTAGGGTAGGGTCATAGGCTTGACCTATACACCCTACCCAAGGTCACTACCCTAGAAGCAAAGACATCCAAGACACATCATGGAGTACCAATTGAAGGCGTCGAGTGCAATCTACTCGACCAGTCACCTCACTCGGTTACCCCTCCCTCTTAATATCATTCGACCATACAGGAAATCACTCGACCTATCGAAGACCAGGAATCGACCAGAATAGCAATGGTCAGGCGTTCACTCTGTAGTCTTTAAGATCATTGAAAGCACTTTATGGCTGGCGTTATCAGTAATGCCCCATCTTTATGTACATTGAACTCTTGGTAACGGGGGATGGCTGGGGTCCTGGCGCACTCTATATAAGCCACCACCCTCCTCTGGCACAAGGGTTCGCACCCCCTGTAACACATACTCCCATATTCCAGTCGACCGCCTCAGGGCACCGAGACGTAGGGCTTTTACCTCCTCCGAGAGGGGCCTGAACTAGTAAACACTTGCGTACAATCTCACCGTAGCTAGGACCTTGCCTCCTCATTCGTACCCCCTATAATTACTGTCAGACTTAGGTTGGCGCCCACCATGGGGCAAAGCGTCTTAGCGACTTCAGGCGAGGTTGCATTTTCTTCGATCTTCATCAGCATGGTTTCCGGCGGCGGTTTGGTCATGGACCGCGAGTTCTGACTCGGCGCGCTCACTTTCGTCGTCGACGACTCTGCCTGGCTCCAGGAGGCCCCCCTCGATGTCGAGGCTCTCCCGGCTCGTGTCTCGTCGCACTTCCACACGAGTTCCTGCGGCGTCCTCCTTCGGCAGCCGTCTTCCCTGTACCAGTCGGTCATCGCGTCGTCGTCTCACTCTGCTGGACGCCGCCGCAAGCGGTCTGGGCGTTCGTGGCTCCAGCGGTGGGTGAGACACGCGGTGGCTCGACAGGCGTTCACCCCCCAAGTCGCGGCAATCGAGCCCGACGTATTTCCCTGCGGACCGGTCGACCTGTCGACTGATTTCGCAGATACCTTTTTCTAGAGCGGGAGTTGTGACCCCGCGGCGGAGGTCCTCATGGTCTACTCCCATCGCGGTCCGCCTGGTTTTCGTCGCAGCGGCGACGGCGGCAGAAGCGACGACCCATCATTCGACCATGAAGAGTATCAACACCAACTTCTCAGCTCGCAGCAGAGGGAGGAGCTGCATCGCCGCAATGTGGAGGCTCTCCAGACCCCCATCATAGGGCAAACCACCGAGTCCCGGGCCTTGGAGGCAGTGCGCCTGGCCACTCTGGCTGAGCGCACTCGTCTGGAGAATCTCCAACATTCTCTCGACGAGCGTGCTCGTCGGCTGATCCCCGAGTCCAGTCGACGTCCACGACAATTGTTTCCACCGGAAACTCAGGTATTCCGCACACCTATTCAGAATCTTGCAGCCATTGCGCGTATTGCAGAGTCCATTCAGTCGTCCCGTTCGGAGGCTGGAAAAGGCTTGGAACAGATCAGAACGCTGCTCTGAGCAGCAGGAGACCAGAACTCCGCTGTGTCCCAGTCGCGGAACAGAATCCACAGCAGATCAGTAAGAGCAAACACCGTTCAGTCGGCACACAGTCATAGGTCGCCTTTGCGGCATGGAGGTCGTGATCACCACCAGGATCGGCACCTGGGAAGAGCTCATGGAGAATATGATCGTGAGTACGCCCGCGACAACCACCGTCGAGCACCCTCGCCCCTTCCGAGGGATGGGTCATACGCGCCCCGGCGATATGATGACAGGCGTCCGTATGGGAATGACCGCAGAGTTCTAGTCAACCCCACAGAGCCTGACTTCGATGCAAGATCCGTCCTTGGGCAGGGTTTGGTCGACCGGAACAAAGCGTACAGAGAAGGGCTGGATAGAGACAGACCCAGTGGAAGCAGAGTCCACGTTTCTGGCCCAGAGTGTTTCGGAAGAACCATCAGAGCCGTTGAGATTCCTCATAACTTCATATTGGCGACTGGTGTCAGTAAGTTCACAGGATAGTCGAAGCCCGATACTTGGCTTGAAGACTACCGAGTGGCTGTGCACATCGGTGGTGGCAGCGATGAGGTGGCCGTGAAGCACCTTCCTTTGATGTTGAAGGTTCTGCCAGGGCTTGGCTGAACTAGTTGGCCACTGGGAGAATTTTGAGTTGGGATGAGTTAGCCCGAGTGTTCACCAGAACATTTGAGGGCACCTGCAAGAGACCTGCTGGTCTACCGGAGTTGCAGCATTGCATGCAGAAACCGAATGAAACCTTGAGAGACTATATCCAGAGATGGATCACTCTGCACCACACAGTGGAGAATGTGTCAGATCATCAAGCAGTCTGTGCCTTCAAGGAAGGTGTTCGCTACAAAGAGCTCAATCTGAAGTTCGGTCGGACTGGAGATATGTCTTTGACTCGGATGATGGAGATTGCCACCAAGTACGCTAACGGTGAAGAGGAGGACCGACTCAGGAAAGGCAAGCACAAAACAGTCGCCCAGGACACCGGAGGAAGAAATTCCAGTCGAAAGCAGAAGCGAAAGGCTGAGGCAGCAGGTCCTGTCGAGGCAGCAGTGTTGAATCAACAAAAGTTCAAAGGGAAGCCCAAAGGGCCTTGGATCCCAAAGAAAGTGAAGGACCAGGAAGGAAACGATGTGATAGATTTGCCGTGTCATATTCACACCAAGAAGGATGAGGAGGGGAACCTGATTCTCCCCAAGCATACCACTCGACAATGTCGACTCCTAATCTAGAACTTCCGAGAGAGTAAACCCAGTGATAAGGACAAAGAGTCTGAGAAGGAAGAAGAAGATAAGGATGATGATGGTGGTTACCCCAATGTCAATGCCACCTTGGTGATTTTTGCCGATATCAAGAGCAAAAGTCGACTGAAGGTCATTAACAGAGAGGTGAACATGGTTGCTCTGGCAACACCAAAGTATTTAAGTGGTCAAAAAACCCCATTACATTCGACCAATCCGACCACCCGGTACGCGTAGCTACCTCTGGGCGGCATCGCTGGTGGTCGACCCAGTCGTGGGAGGCACCTGACTGACCAAGGTTCTGATAGATGGTGGCAGTGGTCTGAATATTCTATATGCTGAGGCCCTCAAAGGAATGGGCATTCCGATGTCCAAACTCAGCGAGAGCAACATGCGGTTCCATGGAATCATCCCAGGAAAGAAAGCTGAATCACTCACCCAGATCACTCTTGATGTGGTTTTCGGCGATGAGAAGAATTTCCGCAAGGAGAAGTTGACGTTTGAGGTTGTGGATTTCCAGAGTGCCTATCATGCCATTCTGGGCAGACCTGTCTATGCTAGCTTTATGGCTCGATCGTGTTATGTATATCTCAAGATGAAGATGCCTGGCCCCAGAGGCGTGATAACGGTTTCCGGTAACCGTCAAAGAGAAGAAGACTGTCTTTAGGACGGTGCAAAGATAGCAGATGAGCAGATGGTAGCAGTAGAGTTTCAAGAGTACCAGAAAACTACAGATCCGAGTGATTTGCTACGTGCTAAGAGGCCTGCCTCGGAGTCCGCATTTCAGTCGGCCGGTGAGACCAAGCCAGTCCATGTTCACCCGACCGACCCCAATGCTGCTCCGACCCATATCTCAACAACACTCGACAACAAATACGAAGAAGCGCTCATCCAGTTCCTCCGTGAGAACTGGGACATCTTTGCATGGAAGCCATCTGGCATGCCAGGTGTACCCAGGGAGCTGGCTGAGCACCATTTGCGAGTCGACCCAAAAGTAAAACTCGTTAAGGAGCATCTCCGTCGGTCCGCCACGGAGAAGAGAAAGGCCATTGGCGAGGAGGTGGCTCGAGTCCTCGCGGCTGAGTTCATCCGCGAGATATACCACTCCAAGTGGCTCGCCAATGTTGTTATGGTTCCCAAGAAACACAAATCACTCCGAATGTGTATTGACTTCAAGCACATCAATCGGGCTTGCCAGAAAGACCATTTTCCTCTGCCCCGCATCGACCAGATAGTAGACTCAACCGCGGGATGCGAGCGACTGTCCTTCCTGGATGCTTATTCAGGGTACCATCAGATCCGACTGTATGGACCGGATGAGATAAAGACGGCTTTCATCACCCCGTTTGGGTGTTTTTGCTATGTTACTATGCCCTTTGGCCTCAAGAATGCTGGTGCCACGTTCATGCGCATGATTCAGAAGTGCCTGCTCACTCAAATCAGTCAGAACGTGGAAGCATACATGGATGACATAGTGGTTAAGTCACACAAAGGTTCCGACCTGCTGACTAACCTAGCTGAAACCTTTGCCAATAGGGCTGGAATTCGAGCCGAGTCGAGCCAGCTCGGCTCGACTCGCCAGAGCTCGTTTCGTTAACGAGCTAGCTCAACTCGACTCGTTACTATAACGAGCTCAAACCCAAGATTGGCTTGACTCATATAACTCGCGAGCTAGCTCGTTTATCTTGTTAAGCTCGTTTAAGATATAAACATAAAGCCCTCAAATATGATAAAAATGATTATGTATATATTAAACATATATATCACTAAACAATTGTAATTTTCTTGTAACACGTGAGTCTCCTAGGAGGCTAGGCCTTCAACTGCTCGGCCTTGGGTTGTGCGCCTGGGACGTAAGCTGTTTAGCGGCTGATCTTTCTTTGTATTGGGAGTGGCTAATCTATTGTATCGAGCCTAACGAGTTACAGAGTACTCGTGAGATTGGCTCGTTTAACTTGGTCTATAAACGATCTTAAACTAAAGCTCGGCTCGACTCGTTATTCTTCGAGTTCGAGTCGATTTGAGCCGAGTCACGAGCTACTTGTTTAGCTCGTGAGCTTCGAGCTTTTTTTCCAGCCCTATTTGCCAACTTAAGAAGGTATGATATCAAGCTCAATCCATCAAAATGCACATTCGGAGTCCCATGCGGAAAGTTACTTGGTTTACTCGTTTCCGAATGAGGGATCAACGCAAATCCAGAGAAGATTGGCACAATCCTCCGAATGAAACGCCCAGTGCGTGTGCATGATGTTCAGAAGCTTACTGGTTGTTTGGCTGCATTGAGCCGATTCATCTCACGCCTCGGTGAAAAGGCACTGCCTCTTTACCAATTGATGAAAAAATTCGACAAGTTCGAGTGGAATGACGAAGCTGAAGCAGCGTTTGAAGAGCTCAAAGCTCTGCTTTCCACCCAGCCGGTGCTTGCTGCTCCGGTTAGCAAGGAGCCTTTACTGCTTTACATCGCAGCCACAGGACAAGTTGTTAGCACAGTGCTCACAATCGAGCGAGAAGAAGAAGGCAAGGCCTTCAAAGTTCAGCGCCCCGTGTATTATATTTCAGAAGTCTTAACCCTGTCCAAGCAGACATATCCTCACTATCAGAAGCTTGTTTATGGGATTTACCTGACCATGAAGAAGGTTGCACACTATTTCTCTGACCACTCAATTTCAGTCATCAGCGACGCTCCATTGTCAGAGATTCTGAATAACAGAGATGCAACTGGTCGAGTGGCAAAGTGGGCGATTGAACTTCTTCCTTTAGACATCAAGTTTGAGGCAAAGAAGGCCATTAAGTCTCAAGTAATTGCAGATTTCCTCGCAGAGTGGACAGAACAACAACAGCCGACACAAATTCAGTCAGAACATTGGACCATGTTCTTTGATGGATCCAAGATGTTAAATGGCTCTGGTGCAGGAGTGGTCTTAGTATCCCCATGAGGAGACAAGCTCAGTTATGTACTCCAGATTCACTTTGATTCTTTGAACAATGAAGCTGAGTATGAGGCACTATTGTATGGGTTGCGTATGGCCATTTCACTCGACGTCCGGCGCTTGATGGTTTATGGTGACTCAGACTTAGTGGTTAACCAAGTAATGAAAGAATGGGATGTCAGGAGTCCCGCAATGACAGGTTATTGCAATGCAGTAAGAAAGCTAGAGAAGAAGTTTGAGGGGTTAGAGCTCCACCACATACCACGAATCAAGAATCAAGCTGCTGATGATCTGGCGAAGATAGGTTCCACTCAAAAGCCTATCTCCAGCAATGTGTTCTTCGAGCATCTCCATACCCTGTAAGTGCAAGAAGATCCCTTCAAGGAAGAGCCCCCGTAACCGATAAGTTCTACCAACCCGACTGAGATCGAGGTTCTAGCCATGGTCAACCTGATCATGGAAGTCTTGGTGGTCACACCCGATTGGACAGTACCGTACATCGCGTACATTCTCAAAAAGGAACTCCCAGAGGATGAAGATGAGGCTCACCAGATAGTCCGTCGATCGAAAGCTTTCACCGTGATGAAAGGGTAGCTTTACAGAGAAAGTGTCACAGGAGTGGCTCAGCGCTGCATCACCCCGGAAGAAGGTCGAATGATCCTAAACGATATCCACTCGGGGACCTGTGGTCACCATGCGTCCTCTCAGACCATCATGGCCAAAGCATACCGAGCGGCATTCTATTGGCCTCGAGCAAATGAGATGGCGAAAGATATAGTTGACAAGTGCGCAGGTTGCCAATTCTACTCCAACTTGTCCCACAAGCCTGCATCTGCCTTGAAGACTATTCCACTCGTATGGCCATTTGCAGTCTGGGGATTGGATATGGTTGGACCCTTCAAGACCGGCGCGAGTGGTTTCACCCATTTGCTCATAGCAGTCGACAAGTTCACCAAGTAGATCGAAGCCAAGCCCATCAAAAACCTTGGAGCAGGCACTGCCGTCAGTTTCATCAAGGAGTTGATATTCAGATATGGGGTTCCTCATAGCATCATCACAGATAACGGCTCCAACTTTGATTCTGATGAGTTCAAGGCGTTATGTGCATCCCAAGGCACTCGGGTCAACTATGCGTCCGTTGCACACCCGCAGTCGAATGGACAGGCTGAAAGGGCGAATGGCTTGATCCTTCAAGGGTTAAAGCCTCGACTGATGCGCGACCTTAAGCATGCTGCTGGAGCTTGGGTGACTGAATTACCGTCGGACCTATGGGGGCTGAGAACAACGCCCAACCGGTCGACTGATCGAACCCCTTTCTTCCTGGTGTACGGCGCTGAGGCTGTGCTTCCAAGTGACTTGTTGCACAATGCTCCCTGTGTGGAACTGTTCTTAGAAGCTGAAGCAGAGCAAGCATGTGAAGACACAGTTGATCTCCTAGAGGAAGAGCGCGAGATGGCTTTGGTTCGGTCGACCATCTATCAACAAGATCAGCGTCGATTCCATGATCGCAATGTCAGAGGTCGAGCATTTCAGGAATGAGACCTTGTGCTCCGAGTGGATCAGAAACGACCTCACAAGCTTGCTCTGGCCTGGGAAAGTCCCTTCATCATCACCAAGGTACTTCACAATGGAGCATACCACATCTACAATGTAGCCAAGGATATGGACGAGCCACGCGAATGGAACGCGGAGCTGGTTCATCCTTTCTACACCTAGAATCACTCGACCCGACGAGTTGTAATAAGAGTACTTCGGTTTGATTTTCAAAGACAAGACTTTTGCAGTATCTTAATGATTGGTTCCCCGTAATCACTTGTGTCTAAATTCCCCAGTGGGTGGCTTAGCCGCGAACCTGATTCGCCTAAGTTAAAAACATTCTGAGTGGAGAGCAATCCTCCCACTCAGAGGCTTAGCTGCTACCCCGGAATCGCCTAAGTTAAAAACATTCCGAGTGGAGAGCAATCCTCCCACTCGGAGGCTTAGCTGCGATCCCGAAATCGCCTAAGTTAAAAACATTCTGAGTGGAGAGCAATCCTCCCACTCGGGGGCTTAGCTGCGGCCCCATACTCGCCTAAGTTAAAAACATTCTGAGTGGAGAGCAATCCTCCCACTCGGGGGCTTAGCCGCGACCCCGAAATTGCCTAAGTTAAAAACATTCCGAGTGGAGAGCAATCCTCCCACTCGGGGGCTTAGCCACGACCCCGAAATCACCTAAGTTAAAAACATTTCGAGTGGAGAGCAATCCTCCCACTCTGGGGCTTAGCTGCGACCCCGTACTCACCTAAGTTAAAAACATTCTGAGTGGAGAGCAATCCTCCCACTCGGGGGCTTAGCCGTGACCCCGAAATCGCCTAAATTAAAAACATTCCGAGTGGAGAGCAATCCTCCCACCCGGGGGCTTAGTCGCGACCCCGAAATCGCCTAAGTGAAAAACATTCCGAGTGGAGAGCAATCCTCCCACTCGGGGGCTTAGCTGCGACCCCGTACTCACCTAAGTCACAAATACCCTCTGAGCTACGCCACAAATACAACGAATGCTCCATCCCGGTCCGCAAGGACAACAAGGTGTCGATTGAACACCACGTCTGAGCTACGCCACAAGTACAATGTGTGATCCCGATCCGCAAGGATGACGAGGTGTCGATTAAACACCGCGTCTGAGCTGCGTCACAAGTACAATGTACCATCTCGATCCACAAGGACGACGAGGTGTCGACTGAACACCACGTCTGAGCTGCGTCACAAGTACAATGTACACTTCACTCGACAAAAGGTGAAAAGATCAAGTTCACCCGATTCGAAAGACAGTCAAAAACAGTTCAAAACCAAAACAAAAGCCATGATATTCAAGGAAATTCAGGTTCAGATAAATCCCGCAAAAGTTCAGGACCGCGGCAGGCAGAAGTACTCAGACATCAAGCCTGAAAGAGTTTAACGATTACATAATCACTCGGCATCCCAAGCCAAATAAAAGTGGGGCATAATGTTTTGTTCATTCGTCAAGAGAAGGACTTGCTGGATCGCAGAAACTGCCAAGGTCAACGCTGTCTATGATGCAAGTGGCGGCATCAAGGAAAGTGTCCATGAAGGACTGGAAACTGTGCTTTTTGGTGTCCGCAACCTTGAGAGCCGCCAGCTTGTCTTCTCTGACATCCTTGCAATGCACTCGGACCAATGATAGGGCAACATCAGCGCCGCAGCGAACAGATGATTTCTTCCATTCTTGCACTCGGTCAGATATTTGATTCAGTCGAGTCATCAGAGACTCGAGATCCTGTGAGAGTTCCGCCTGAGGCCAGAGTTCAACATCAACCCGCGTCATCGCCGCCTTCAGTCGGGCAAGATAATCAACAGCGCTGTCCGTGCGTGACTCCAACCGCATCACATTCATTGCAACATCATCTTTGACAGGACAATTTATGGGGTCGAGACCCGTCTCGACCCGCCTGGTTTCTGCTTCAAAGTCTTGACAAAGTTCTGCACAGTCGGAAAAACAGTGAGTCGACAGTTTAACAAGATATGTCAGTCGACGTCAACAAATTAGTCGAACAAGAGAAAATACCTTAAAGCTTCAAGACCAACTTTGCAGCAAGCTGCCCCAGATAAGACTCTAATTCGCCCTTCTTGGCCTTGAGGCTTCCAACTTCATGGGTCAAGTTGTCCTTGTCTTTCTTCAGTTGTTCGACCTCCCGATTGGCTTGAACGATGGCGGTCTTCAACTTGGAGTTCTGCCCTTCCAACTTGCTGACTGAAGCCAGCTTCTTGTCTGCAAGTGTTGTTTTCTCTCGCGCCTCCTTCTGGGCTGTAGCAAGATCCTGATCCTTCTTCTCCAGAGCCTGCTTCATTTTCTCTAAAGAAATAACATTCTTCAGACGAGCTTGAAGTTGACGGTTTTCACTACGCACATCTGTTCGAGTGAAATCACTCGGTTCACAGAGACTAAAAAAAGGAGGAAGAGCGAGTCACAAGGTGGACAGTCGACGACTGGTTACGTCCCATGATAGATGCTTCGTCCTGAGCATTCTTGAGGTTCTTCTTGGCCAGTTCCAGATCAAGGTTGAGGCTGATCTGCTTCTTATTCAGTTCAGAAAGTTGGGCCCCAAGATCACAAGACCTCTGCAGTCAGCACATAAGATATGCCCCCACTGGTTCAGTTTTACACTCGGCATGGTCTTCCCAGCATGAGTAAAAAAGAGAGGAGATTCTCAGACCGCAGCCCACAACTAACAGTCGACCGCGGTCTCGGGGACTACATCCAGTGGGTGCACTCTGCGTGCCCCCAGTGGTTCAGTTTTACACTCGACTCAACCTAGTCGACTCAAGTGGAAGAACTATACAACTCTAAGACAGAAACACCCAGTGGGTGATTGGATGTGAAACACAGACCCATGATAGATGCACATAATAGGTTCCAAAACGCTCATCCAAGAACACCGTATGGACAGTAAAGCAACAATGGCAACTATCATTATTCAAGATACCAGTCGGGAATCAACTAACCTTGACGTTGGTTTGCAGAGCGGTGCTGGCGTTATAAGCAACCTCACTGGCCTCATGCACCACCTTCATATGCTCCATCACGAGATTTACTTGGAGAAGAGCCTCCCTGGCAGCACTCGGTGAATCATCTGGAGTCTGATATGCAGTGAAGAGCGATGATGGCAATGCCGTCGGAGAAGTCATAGGGTCAGATGCATGGAGTTGTACTGGAGCGGCAAGGGTCTGAGCAGTCGACCCTGATGGACGGTCAGTCGACAGTGGATTGGCGAAGCTAACATTGGTCCGAGCCAGATCTCCGGATCGCTGGACCACTGTCTCAAGCACCGGTGTCGATTGAGGGACCTGACACCCGGGCACTTTCCCGCTTGACGCCCTACCCCTCCTCCTCTCTCTCTCAGAGGCACTTCTTCTTCATCATCCGGAAGCTCAATAACGTCCCGTGGAGCTGCAACAAAAAGCAACCTCAAGAGTTCAATCGGCCAACAATCCAATCGGCAGAATAAATTCAAGTCGAATAGAGCATACTAGCTTTGGAGGTAGCCGCGTCATCGGTTTCCTCGTCACCTGGGGCCTTGTCAACGTCCATATCAGTCGCGACTGAGGCTGGGCTGGAAAAGTTTATAATTCATTCGGTCAGAACAGAAGTATCAGTCGGTGGAAGAGAACACAGAAAGAAAGAACACTCGCCCAGAGGCAACATGAACGTCCATCTTAATCTTGGGCAAAGTCTTCCGAGCCTTTGTGGGGACGACCTTGGGCTGCTTGGCGACCTTCTCCGTCGGCTCTGGAGTCGAAGTCCGAGTGCGCTTCTGTGCTTGAGTGCTTGGAGCCACGGTCTTGCCACGCCCGCCCACTGGATCATGGAGTAGCTTGGATCGACGCTCCGTGTGAGGTGGTGAGTCGACTATCTCATCGTCGTCTGACTCATCACTCTCCTCCTCGTCCTCGTCTTCTGGAGATTGCCAATCGCCGCTTTCCTCCGCACTGTCCTCTCTCTCCTGGTCCTTCTCCAGAGCTTGTTCACCATTGGGCATCGAGTACATCTTAGTGTAAACCTACAAGACAAGAAGTCAAGCAAATATCAGTCGGATTCGAAGACAGTCGCAAAATGTATCGAAGTACAGTTGGTAGTAGAGACCAAACCTTATCTGGCTGGTTGCTGTCGCTAAATGGGTCGACTCTCCTGGCTCCCCTGGGGTTGTCCGGATTTCCTGTAATACCCTTCAGCCACAGGGCCACTGTCTTGGCCGAAACCTCCTCCGGATGAACCCGAGCGGTGTTGTTGGCTCCAGAGTACATCCACATCGAGTGATCACGAGCCTGGAGCGGCTGGATGCGTCGACTGAGAAACACCTCCAACAAGTCCATTCCCGTGACACCCTGATTGATCAACTGACCACACTCTCGACCAACATGTTCGTTTCCACCCTCTCCACAGCGGTCACTATCAGTGAAGAAGGTTGCTAGGCATGATCGAAAGAAAAAGGGGGAAGTCCAGTCAACTGACCTGGAGTCGCAATGTCCTGGAAGTAGATCCAGGTCGACTGGCAGCCCCTGACCGACTCAGGAAGTGTCATGGAAGGGAAAGAACTCCTTTTCCTCTCCTGGATGCCCAAACCCCCACACATTTGGATAACGTATGTTCTCTCGTCACTCGAATTCGCTTTCTTCACCGACTGGGAGCGGATTGTGAAGATGTGCTTGAAAAGACCCCAGTGCGGTCGACAACCCAAGAAGTTTTCGCACATGGACACTGATACGTCTCCGTCGTATCTACTTTTCCAAACACTTTTGCCCTTGTTTTGGACTCTAACTTGCATGATTTGAATGGAACTAACCCGGACTGACGTTGTTTTCAGCAGAACTGCCATGGTGTTATTTTTGTGCAGAAATAAAAATTCTCGGAATGACCTAAAAATCCACGGAGCAAGAATTAATAAAAAATATTGGCGAAAGAATCAGCGTCAGGGGGACCACACACCGTCCACGAGGGTGGGGGGCGCGCCCCCTCCCCTAGGGCATGCCCCCTGCCTCATGGCCCCCCTGGACGTCCACCGACCTCAACTCCAACTCCATATATTTGCTTTCGCAGAGAAAAAAATTAGAGAAAAAGTTTCATCGCGTTTTACGATACGAAGCCGCCGCATCTTTAAAGGTGCTCTGCATTTATGTTTTGCGGTCTCAGAAAGGGCTAGCGAGATACCATCTTATTATATCATATTATGATTGTTTTGAGAAAGTGTTGTCATCCGAGTTTTATTATTATTGCTCTCTAGTTGATTATGCCATTGATATGAGTAAACATGAGACCTAAGTGTTATTGTGAATATGGTTAGTTCATAATCTTTGCTGAAAACTTGAATGCTGGCTTTACATATTTGCAACAACAAGAGCAAACAGAGTTTGTAAAACTTTTTCTTTATCACTTTCAGTTTGTCAACTGAATTGCTTGAGGACAAGCAAAGGTTTAAGCTTGGGGGAGTTGATATGTCTCCGTCGTATCTACTTTTCCAAGTACTTTTGCCCTTGTTTTGGACTCTAACTTGCATGATTTGAATGGAACTAACCCGGACTGACGCTGTTTTCAGCAGAACTGCCATGGTGTTATTTTTGTGCAGAAATAAAAGTTCTCGGAATGACCTGAAAATCCACGGAGCAACTTTTCAGAATTAATAAAAAATACTGGCGAAAGAATCAGTGTCAGGGGGCCCACACCCTGTCCACGAGGGTGGGGGCACGCCCCCCTGCCTCGTGGGCCCCCTCGATGTCCACCGACCTCAACTCTAACTCCATATATTTGCTTTCGTGGAGAAAAAAATTAGAGAAAAAGTTTCATCGCGTTTTACGACACGGAGCCGCCGCCAAGCCCTAATCTCTCTCGGGAGGGCTGATCTGGAGTCCGCTCGAGGCTCCGAAGAGGGGGATTCATCGCCGTCGTCATCATCAACCATCCTCCATCACCAATTTCATGATGCTCACCGCCGTGCGTGAGTAATTCCATCGTAGGCTTGCTAGACGGTGATGGGTTGGATGAGATTTACCATGTAAATTCAAGTTAGTTTTGTTAGGGTTTGATCCCTAGTATCCACTATGTTATGAGATTGATGTTGCTATGACTTTGCTATGCTTAATGCTTGTCACTAGGGCCCGAGTGCCATGATTTCAGATCTGCACCTATTATGTTTTCATGAATATATGTGAGTTCTTGATCCTATCTTGCAAGTCTATAGTCACCTATTATGTGTTATGATCCTACAACCCCGAAGTGACAATAATCGGGATACTTCTCGGTGATGACCGTAGTTCGAGGAGTTCATGTATTCACTACGTGTTAATGCTTTGGTCCAGTACTCTATTAAAAGGAGGCCTTAATATCCCTTAGTTTTCACTAAGACCCCGCTGCCATGGGAGGGTAGGACAAAAGATGTCTGATACGTCCATTTTGCATCATGCTTTTATATCAATATTTATTGTATTATGGGCTGTTATTACACATTATATCTCAATACTTATGGCTATTCTCTCTTATTTTACAAGGTTTACCATGAAGAGGGGGAATGCCGGCAGCTGGAATTCTGGCTGGAAAAGGAGCAAACATTGGAAACCTATTCTGCACTGCTCCAAAAATCCTGAAACTCCACAGAAGTTATTTTTGGAATTAATAAGAAATATTGAGCGAAGAAACTACCAGAGGGGGCCCATACCCAGGCCAGGAGGGTGGGGAGCGCGCCCACCCCTACTGGCCGCGCCCCCTTGTAGGACCTTGAAGTATGTCTAGAGGGGGGGGGGGTGATTAGACTACTTGACCAATTAAAAACTTAACCTTTTCCCAATTTTAGACTTTGGCAGATTTTAGCTATCTTTGGACAAGTCAAGCAATCTTCACACAATTCAAGCAAGCATGCAAAGAGTATATGAGCTGCGGAAAATAAAGCATGCAACTTGCAAGAATGTAAAGGGAAGGGTTTAGGAGGATTCAAACGCAATTGGAGACACGGATGTTTTTGTCGTGGTTCCGATAGGTGGTGCTATCGTACATCCAAGTTGATGGAGACTTCAACCCACAAAGGGTAACGGTTGCGCGAGTCCACGGAGGGCTCCACCCACGAAGGGTCCACGAAGAAGCAACCTTGTCTATCCCACCATGGCCGTCGCCCACGAAGGACTTGCCTCATTAGCGGTAGATCTTCACGAAGTAGGCGATCTCCTTGCCCTTACAAACTCCTTGGTTCAACTCCACAATCTTGTCGGAGGCTCCCAAGTGACACCTAGCCAATCTAGGAGACACCACTCTCCAAGAAGTAACAAATGGTGCGTTGATGATGAACTCCTTGCTCTTGTGCTTCAAATGATAGTCTCCCCAACACTCAACTCTCTCTCATAGGATTTGGATCTGGTAGAAAGGAGATTTGAGTGGAAAGCAACTTGGGGAAGGCTAGAGATCAAGATTCATATGGTAGGAATGGAATATCTTGGCCTCATCACATGAGTAGGTGGTTCTCTCTCAGAAATGGTAAGTTGGAAGTGTAGGTTTGTTCTGATGGCTCTCTCCACGAATGAAGAGGAGATGGAGGGGTATATATAGCCTCCACACAAAATCTAACCATTACACACAACTTGCCAAACTCGGTGGGACCGAATTGATAAACTCGGCCGGACCGATTCAGCAAATCTAGTGACCGTTAGGATTTCCGGTGGGACCAACATGCAACTCGGTGGGACCGATATGGTTAGGGTTAGGGCATAACGTAATCTCGGTGAGACCGATTACACAAACTCGGTGAGACCAATTTTGGTAATTAGCTAACCAGAGAGTTGGTCAGGTAAACTCGGTGGGACCGATTCGCTCTTTTCGGTGAGACCGAAATGTTACGAAGGGGAAACAGAGAGTTTACATTGCAATCTTGGTGGGACCGATCGCTCACTTCGGTTAGACCGAAACGTTACGAAGGAAAACAGAGAGTTTGCAATCCCATCTCGGTGAGACCGATTTGCCTAGGGTTTGTGGCAGTGACTATGACATTTGGACTCGGTGGCGCTGGATAGAAAGAACCGGTAGGAGCGATTTTGACTTTGGGTTTAGGTCATATGTGGATGTGAGAAAGTAGTTGAGGGTTTTTGGAGCATATCACTAAGCACTTGAAGAAAGAGGCTCATTAAGCAACACCTCATCCCTCCTTGATAGTATTGGCTTTTCCTATAGACTCAATGTGATCTTGGATCACTAAAATGTAAAATGTAGAGTCTTAAACTTTTGAGCTTGAGCCAATCCTTTGTCCTTAATATTTTGAGGGATCCACTTTCATCATCCATTCCATGCCATTCATTGAGCTTTCCTGAAATAATAGTCTTGGAATAGCATTAGCTCAATGAGCTATATGTTGTTATGAATTACCAAAACCACCTAGGGATAGTTGCACTGTCAATCTCCCCCTTTTTGGTAATTGATGACAACATATAGATCAAAGCTTCGACAAATGATAATAAGATTGAAAAACATCGCCGCTTTGAGAAGTATGTGATAAGCAAGAGCTCCCCCTAAATTTGTGCATAGATTAAGATTTGCTTTGGACTGCAAATGCACAAGCAATTAGGCTCATGGGTTACTCTTCCATGTCACATACATCTTGGTGGAGCGCTCAAAATAATAAAGATTGAATACATGCACTCATCACCAAGCAAAGTGAATGATCATATAAGGATAAGTAAGATAATATCATCAAACAAGCATAAGTGTAGCTTATGATCAAACACATGATCATCACTGTCTCACAGATAATAGCATAGAGTATCTCAAACAAGCAAATAAAGTTCAACCACAAAAGCAAGAGAGAATAAAAGCATCACTCTCTCTTGAAGCCTATGATCTATACATTTTTCTCCCCCTTTGGCAACAAGTTACCAAAAAGTTCATAGAAAATGCATAGTACTAGATCGACTCTCATGCTTGGTCTTCAGGTGGTGGTGTAGATAGAACGCCAAGGACGAAAGCATCAGTTGATGTAGATGGAGCTGGAGGTGTGGGTGCTGAAGCTGGTTGCACTGGAGCTGTAGGAGCTGTAGCTGGTGCATATGAAGTGGCTCTGGTGTCTATCACTGGCAGTGCAGCTGATCTCTAAGATCTAGGCACTCTGGCAAATGCATCTGTGGTTGTCTTGCCCTTCCTCTCCTGCATGTCATCCTGTAGCTGCTCCACAAGTGACTGAATCTCAGTTACTTTGACATCTAAATCAAAAAAAATTTGTTCCATGATTATTTCCAGGTTCTCCTAGTTTTGAGTTAGGGTGGCCAACCCCTTCTCAATCCTCAGAGTTGATGCTATCAAGTAACCAAGCTGCTCCTGCTTGTTCTTCAAAAAGTATTCAGATGCCTCCTCTTGAGTTGGCATCTTGGCAGCCTTCTCTTTCTTTGCTTTCTCCTTCTCTTGAGCTTGTACTGATGATGGTTCATTCTCATTCATCACAACTTGATTGTCCTCAAATTCTGGATTGATAGCAAAATGTTCTTTGTCCAGCAAGTATTTTCCTGTGCCCATCTTTGAGTTAATCAACTCCTGAATTTGTGGGGCATATCCACAACTTCTCTTTTGGTCTGCTGCTGTCCTCTTGATGGTCTCAACCATGAGGCTCATGACCTTGAATTTCTATGGCACATCAAACAAGTGTAGCAAGTTTATAGCATGCCCTATGATCATGTTGTGGTCACCTGACTTGGGCAAAAGAGTGTGCCTTAGAATCCAGATGATCGTTGGCAGCCCTGACAGAAGATAATGGACTGACCCAAACTTGAAAGTCTCAAGAGCTTTGTCTGGGATCTCCTTGTACATATGTGACATAGAATTGTGATCCATCTTTTTCTTGGCATAAACATCCAGGTCATCTTCACTCTCCTTTGGGGCATTGATCAGATTGGCCCATTCCTCAATAGTTGATTGGTACCTTGTACCTTCAGACATCCAAACTATCCTTCCATCTGGATAGAAATGTGCTGTGGAGTAAAATTGCATAATGAGCTCATCATTCCAGTTTATGAGCTTCTGTCCAACAAAATCTGCAACTCCATAAGCAATGAAACTGTCTTGCACTCTAGGATAGTGTTCCTCATTCTCCTTCATGTAGGTCCAGTCGACCCATCTCATATCACACACTATAGGCTTCTTGTCCAACAAGATTGTCTCATAGAAATCCTGTTGTTCCTTTGTGTGGAACCTGTAGTCAACATCAGTCCTTCTTCTGATTGCATATGGATCAGACAATCTCCATAGCCTCAACCCTGAATCTCTCCTGATGTTCATGTTCTCAGCCACAGGATGAGCATCATTGTGGTCTGGAATCTTGGGTTTGAGCTTCCTCGGGACTTGTCCTTCATCATCTTCTTCAGCAGCAACTTCAGGCACTGGGGCCTTGTTCTTCTCAGTAGCTGGTATACTCCTGGTATTCCTCTTTGGTGCACTCTTGGGCTTGGAGGCAGCTTTGGGTGCTTCCTTGGGCTTTGATGTTGCAGCCCCTGACTTTATAGCATCACCCATCAGCTTTTGTGCCTTGGGTGCTGGTGCAGCAACCTCTTCTTCCTCTTCCTCGGAGTCTCTCCTCATAGAGGGATTGCCAAGAACTTTGGCAGTAGTGGTTTTGACTCTCTTTTTCTTCTTATCTTGACCAGCAGCTTCATCTTCTGACTCAATAGCAAACTTCATGGTTTCTCCAGTGGGAACCTTCTTGGGTTTGGAAGTGGTAATCCTTCTTGCAGGTGCCTCTTTGGGATCAGGCTTTTCAGGTACCTATGTTGATCCTCTGACCTTCAGCATAGGTGTCCTCTTGGCAGGAACCTTCCTATTAAGTCCAGAATTTGAGGTCTTTGCTGAGCCATACTCCTTTTTGAGCACTACCTTCTTGGAAGTAGCCTCATCTTCAGCTGCCACATAGTCCTCATCCTCAGAGTCTGAGGTTCTCTTCTTCTGTCTTGTGGCTGCTTTAGGCAGATTGCTAGGAGTGCTTCTGCTGCCATCATCTGAAGAACTTGAGGGACTAGTGCCCTCACTCATGTGAATCTGCTCTTCTTCCCTGTTCTGACTATCATTTTGGTCTGACATGCTGAAATTACTGACTGCTGACCCTGTGAATAGTTATAGATGAGATAGAGTGGATGAGCATCACAAAATGCAGAGATTTTTGCAAAAGAATGATTCAAAAACTTAGTTTTAGTTTCCCACAAAAAGCATTTCGGATCAACCGATTTTCAAACTCGGTGATACCGAAGCAGTTTTGGAACCTAAACTAGTGAACTCGTTCAGACCTAGTCACAGTTCGGTGGCACTGAGACTGCTAGGGTTTCAAAAGTTTTAAAATCAGTCACACCGATTAGCAATTCTCGGTCAGACCGAGAGTTACTAGTGCAATGGCGTTAGCCGAATCGGTGGGACCGAGTTTTTCAACTCGGTGGGTCCGAGATGGTTTCGGCGGAAACCTAACCCTAAATTTTCAAATTGCATCTATTCTAAGGATTGTTTTGAATGGATAGAGGTGTTTCAATCGTGGCAAGAATCATAATGAACACAATGTGTTGAGAATCAGACAAGGATAGCACTGTGATCATACCCTAGTTCGGTGATGAACTCGCTACGGCGGCAACGGCGGAGAAGAAATCCGTTGACGGCGGCGGAGACCAGCAACAGGAGGCGGCTGGCGACGAAGTCGATGATCCGGAGACCTAGTAGGCAGAGCGAGCTATGCGCGGGCGAAGAGGTTTGGAGAAAGTTTTCCAAATGTTTTGCCCGTGTGAATATATAGCCCGACACTGTCGGTGTGACCGAGTGGAACAACTCGGCGGCACCGAGATGCATAACTGTTGACAGTTACAGCAACTCGGTGTGACCGAACAGTTCAAATCGGTTGCACCAAGATTGAAAACCTAGATCGACTTAGTGATCTCGGTAGGACCGAAATGGAGGAATCGGTCAGACCGAGAATCACAAAGAAGTTTTGAAAGTTTAAGTCTATGACAAATCGGGGACTCCGAGTGCTCCTCACACAGAGTGGTTCGAATCTGACTTGATCAAATTTTGTGATGTAGCATGAATAGAGTTTGAGACGAGAAAAGCATAGATAGCTAGAGAAGGTTCTTAGGCATTCTTGTACATCCACTTGGCAAAAGAAAAAGAAACCAAACAATCAAAACAACAAGTGGATGTCCTCGAATGAGTAAAATATGCAACCAACATGCTCACATAATAAAATGGCAAATGAAATATGTGGCAAAGCATGCACAACCAATTCTAGCATCTATCAAACAATTGGCGATGACTAGGTCATATATATATATATGAGTATAATGACTTAGGAGTCAAATGAGAACATTTGATCATAGGTCATACTCATCGTTTAAGCTCAAGTGGGGTTACCACTTTTACATAATGCATTGATGTGTTCACATCACTAGAGTTTCTTTGACTCAATTCTTAGAGTTAAGCTCCCCCTAGATGTGAGATCCCCCCTTAGAGGGATGAACTAACCTTGGTTTTTGTCGATGATGACTTCATGTAGGTGTTGAAGATGTGGATGCTCAATGTTGATGTAGATCATTTGGAGCAATCCTTTGGAGTGAGTTGCACTTTCAATACCTACATGGGTTAGTCCCACAAGGAACAAACAAGAATATCCATAGACATAGAGTGATGCATACACAATATGATGTCCATGAAAACATTAGGTTACCTTGTCCCTTGCCTTACCAACATGAGGGTTTGTGACTCCTTGAACTAGTGGAAGATATGAAAGTTGATTGCACTTGTCCTTGCCATAATGATATGAGTGAAGAATGTTGGCGGAGTCACCCTCAAGAACTCTCTAGTTCTTCTTCTTCGGGATCCACATCATCTTGATGGGAATCCTTGGAGTTGTAGTTGTACTTGATGAAGTAGAACTTGACGTAGTCTTGGGAACCCACTTGACCAAGGCCTTAGGTGCTTCTTCAAATGCATCAATCTCCTCTTGAAGCTTGTCCTTGCCTTTGTTCTTGTGGTCTTGTGGTGGAAGATCATCTTGTGCTTGTGTTCCCTTGAAGGAAGGAGGATCATACTTATCTTGTTGAGGGACAAACTTCGTCTTGGGGTATTGATCTTCTTCCCACTCAACTCCATTGGCATTGAACTTTCGTTCAAAACCAACACCTTGATTCTTCCGGTGCCTTCCTTGCTTGCGTACAATTTCCTCGAATTGCTTACTCCCGGCAAGGCTCTTGTATACACCTTTCTCTATGATTCCCTTCAATAAGCTATTTTCTTGCTCAAGTGTAACTTGGCTAAGAGAATCATTAGTGGAATCAAGAGAACTACTAGAAGCAACAATATTGGATTTAGCATTATTATTGTTACTACTAGAGGAAGAATCCTTCTTGTTCTTGTTACTAGAGTTGACTCGAGGCATGTAAGTAGATAAGAGTAAACGCTTGGCAATGTAAGAAGAACTTTTCTTACGAAGATCATCATTGATTGCCTTTAAGAACTCATGCTCTTGCTCAAGATTGAGCTTTTCAAAGCGTAACTTCTCATGAGCCCTTAAAAGTTCTTGATGATCTTCGAAGATAGTTTCATGAGCTAACTTAGGAGTGTTTAGTTCTTTAGTTAGAAGATCAATCTTCTCCTTATCATTGTCATTTGTTTTATCTTGATTAGCATGATTAATTGATGTTTCAATATAGTATTCACTACTAGAGTTGTCAATAAGTAGATCATCATCACCTAGCAAGTCATCTTCATCACTATTGAAATCAACATACTCGGGATGTGTTACCTTTGGGCCTTTGGCCATGAAGCATCATCCAATTCCTTCATTTGGTGAATCAAATATGTCGTAGGAGTTGGTTGACACAAGTGCTAGACCGGCAACACCTTCATCTTGAGTATATTCGGGGTCGGAGTGATAGCTTCTCTCAGAGTGATTGTCGGAGTCGGAGCCGGATACCCATTCACCAACATGAGCTTGATGTCTTCATTTTGTGTAGCTCTTTGATGACTTGTCCTTCCTTTCCGAATCCTTGCTTCTCCGTGAGGGTCTTCGTTCATAACGATCATCTCTACTCCTTCTCTCCCTTGGTGGTGATTATTCTCTTCTACTTCTTCTTTTTGGAGAATCTTCTCTTCTTTTGTAGGGTGCCATACACTCATTGGAGTAGTGTCCGGGTCTCCCACAATTGTAGCAATTGCGCTCTCGACTAGAAGATCTTTTGTCATTGTAGGACCTTGACTTGGAGCTTCTTTTGTAGGGTGCCGTACACTCGTTGGAGTAGTGTCCGGGTCTCCCACAATTGTAGCAATTGCGCTCTCGACTAGAAGATCTTTTGTCATTGTAGGACCTTGACTTGGAGCTTCTTTCTTTACTTCTACTCTTGTAGAATTTGTTGAAGTTCTTCACCATTAAGCTCAACTCTTCATTGAAGGTTTGTTTCTCACTTGATGATGTGGGGGCTTCACATGAGGCTTTGTAAGCACCACTTGACTTGTTGTGAAGTTCCTCCTTATCCTTGAGTGACATCTCATGAGCAACAATTCTTCCAATGACTTCCGTTGGCTTGAGATCTTTGTAATTTGGCATCATTTGGATCAATGTGCACACGGTATCATACTTTCCATCCAATGCTCTTAGGATCTTCTTGATGATGAATCTGTCGGTCATCTCTTCGCTTCCTAAGCCGGCAATCTCATTTGTGATAAGAGCAAGCCTAGAGTACATTTCAGCGACACCTTCACCATCCTTCATTTTGAACTTGTCAAGCTGACTTTGGAGCACATCCAGCTTGGATTCCTTGACGGAGTTGATACCTTCATGCATATCAATCAAAGTATCCCAAATTTCCTTTGCATTCTCAAGACGGCTGATTTTGTTGAATTCCTCGGGGCACAAGCCATTGAAGAGGATATCACAAGCATGAGTGTTGTATTGCAGCATTTTCAATTCATCCGCGTTAGCTTCACGGTTCGGCTCTCTCCCATCAAAGAATTCACCTTGCAAGCCAATACAAACAATAGCCCAAACGGCGGGGTTATGTCCGAGAATATGCATTTTCATCTTATGCTTCCAACTAGCAAAATTAGTACCATCAAAGTAAGGACCTCTACGATGATAATTTCCCTCGATAGATGCCATACTCTCCTAGGTTATGAAACCAACGCTATGACCACCAAATGCTATGGAAATCAAAGCAAATGGAGACCAAGGCTCTGATACAACTTGTAGGACCTTGAAGTATGTCTAGAGGGGGGGTGATTAGACTACTTAACCAATTAAAAACTTAACCTTTTCCCAATTTTAGACTTTGGTAGATTTTAGCTATCTTTGGACAAGTCAAGCAATCTTCACACAATTCAAGCAAGCATGCAAATAGTATATGAGCAGTGGAAAATAAAGCATGCAACTTGCAAGAATGTAAAGGGAAGGGTTTAGGAGGATTCAAACGCAATTGGAGACACGGATGTTTTTGTCGTGGTTCCGATAGGTGGTGCTACCGTACATCCACGTTGATGGAGACTTCAACCCACGAAGGGTAACGGTTGCGCGAGTCCATGGAGGGCTCCACCCACGAAGGGTCCACGAAGAAGCAACCTTGTCTATACCACCATGGCCGTCGCCCACGAAGGACTTGCCTCACTAGCGGTAGATCTTCACGAAGTAGGCGATATCCTTGCCCTTACAAACTCCTTGGTTCAACTCCACAATCTTGTCAGAGGCTCCCAAGTGACACCTAGCCAATCTAGGAGACACCACTCTCCAAGAAGTAACAAATGGTGCGTTGATGATGAACTCCTTGCTCTTGTGCTTCAAATGATAGTCTCCCCAACACTCAACTCTCTCTCATAGGATTTGGATCTGGTAGAAAGGAGATTTGAGTGGAAAGCAACTTGGGGAAGGCTAGAGATCAAGATTCATATGGTAGGAATGGAATATCTTGGCCTCAACACATGAGTAGGTGGTTCTCTCTCAGAAATGGTAAGTTGGAAGTGTAGGTTTGTTCTGATGGCTCTCTCCACGAATGAAGAGGAGGTGGAGGGGTATATATAGCCTCCACAAAAAATCTAACCGTTACAGACAACTTGCCAAACACGGTGGGACCGAATTGATAAACTCGGCCGGACCAATTCAGCAAATCTAGTGACCGTTAGGATTTTTGGTGGGACCGACATGCAACTCGGTGGGACCGATATGGTTAGGGTTAGGGAATAACGTAATCTCGGTGAGACCGATTACACAAACTCGGTGAGACCGATTTTGGTAATTAGCTAACCAGAGAGTTGGTCAGGTAAACTCGGTGGGACCGATTCGCTCTTTTTAGTGAGACCGAAATGTTACAAAGGGGAAACAGAGAGTTTACATTGCAATTTCGGTGGGACCGATCGCTCACTTCGGTTAGACGAAAACATTACGAAGGGAAACAAAGAGTTTGCAATCCCATCTCGGTGAGACCGAGATCCCTATCGGTGAGACCGATTTGCCTAGGGTTTGTGGCAGTGGCTATGACATTTGGACTCGGTGGCGCCAGATAGAAAGAATCGGTAGGACCGATTTTGACTTTGGGTTTGGGTCATATGTGGATGTGAGAAAGTAGTTGAGGGTTTTTGGAGCATATCACTAAGCACTTGAAGCAAGAGGCTCATTAAGCAACACCTCATCCCTCCTTGATAGTATTGGCTTTTCCTATAGACTCAATGTGATCTTGGATCACTAAAATGTAAAATGTAGAGTCTTAAACTTTTGAGCTTGAGCCAATCCTTTGTTCTTAATATTTTGAGGGATCCACTTTCATCATCCATGCCATGCCATTCATTGAGCTTTCCTGAAATAATAGTCTTGGAATAGCATTAGCTCAATGAGCTATATGTTGTTATGAATTACCAAAACCACCTAGGGATAGTTCCACTTTCACCCCTGTCTCCTGGGCCCCCTGGTGGCCCTACGGTGTCCATCTTCTGCTATATGAAGGCTTTTACCCTGGAAAAAATCAGAGGAAAGCTTACGGGACGAAACTCCGCCGCCATGAGGCGGAACCTTGGCGGAACCAATCTAGAGCTCCGGCAGAGCTGTTCTGTCGGGGAAACTTCCCTCCGGGAGGTGGAAATCATCACCATCGTCATCACCAACGATCCTCTCATCGGGAAGGGGTCAATCTCCATCAACATCTTCGCTAGCACCATCTCCTCTCAAAACCCTAGTTCATCTCTTGTATCCAATCTTGTATCAAAACCACAAATTGGTAGCCGTGGGTTGCCAGTAGTGTTGATTAGTTCTTGTAGTTGATGCTAATTGGTTTACTTGGTGGAAGATCATATGTTCAGATCCTTAATGCATATTATTACTCCTCTGATTATGAACATGAATATGCTTTGTGAGTAGTTACGTTTGTTCCTGAGGACATGGGTGAAGTCTTGCTATTAGTAGTCATGTGAATTTGGTATTCGTTCGATATTTTGATGAGATGTATGTTGTCTTTCCTCTAGTGGTGTTATGCGAACGTAGACTACATGACACTTCACCATTATTTGGGCCTAGAGGAAGTCATTGGGAAGTAATAAGTAGATGATGGGTTGCTAGAGTGACAGAAGCTTAAACCCTAGTTTATAAGTTGCTTCGTAAGGGGCTGATTTGGATCCACTTGTTTCATGCTATGGTTAGGTTTACCTTAATACTTCTTTTGTACTTGCGGCTGCTTGCAATAGGGTTTAATCATAAGTGGAAGCTTGTCCAAGTAAGGGCAGTACCCAAGCACCGGTCCACCCACATACCAAATTATCAAAGTACCGAACGCGAATCATATGAGCGTGATGAAAACTAGCTTGATGATAATTCCCATGTGTCCTCGGGAGCTCTTTTCTCATTATAAGAAATTGTCCAGGCTTGTCCTTTGCTACAAAAAGGATTGGGCCACCTTTCTGCACTTTATTTACTTTCATTGCTTGTGACTTGTTACAATTTATCTTATCACATGTTACCTACAATTTCAGTGCTTGCAGAGAAAACCTTACTGAAAACCGCTTGTTATTTCCTTCTGCTCCTCGTTGGGTTCGACACTCTTTCTTATCGAAAGGACTATGATAGATCCCCTATACTTGTGGGTCATCAATGTCATGCATGTTCTTTTCCATAAGCACGTATGACTATATTCGGAATACATGCCTACATTACATTGATGAACTGGAGCTAGTTTTGCATCAGCCTATGTTATAACTGTTACATGATGAACCGCATCCGACATAATTATCCATCACTGATCCAATGCCTATGAGCTTTCCACATATTGTGCTTTGCTTATTTACTTTACCGGTGCTACTTTTACAATTACTACAAAACTACTACTGTTACTTTTGCCACTGTTACCGTTACTTCCATACTACTTTGCTACTAAATACTTTGCTGCAAATACTAAGTTATCCAGGTGTGGTTGAATTGACAACTCAACTGCTAATACTTGAGAATATTCTTTGGCTCCCCTTGTGTCGAATCAATAAATTTGGGTTGAATACTCTACCCTCGAAAACTATTGCGATCCCCTATACGTGTGGGTTATCAAGACTATTTTCTGGCGCCGTTGCCTGGGAGCATAGCTCTATTCTTTGAGTCACTTGGGATTTATATCTGCTGGTCACTATGAGGAACTTGAAAGACGAAAGAACTAAGATTTATTCCTCAACTACGAGGGGAGGTAAGGAACTGCCATCTAGCTCTGCACTAGATTCTCCTTCTGTTATGAGTAAGCTTGCGACACCTAAACCTGCTTCTGCTATTAATTTTGATATGTCGCATGTTATTGATGATGCCACTTCTACTATGCATGATACTTATGATGAAACTACTTTTATGCTTGATACTACCATGCCATTAGGTGAATATCTTGATGAACAACTTGCTAGGGTTAGAGAGAATGAAATTATTGAAAATGAAATTATTGAAGATAGTGATGATGAAGGTTCTCCCCCTAAGTATGAATTGCCTGTTGTTCCTAAGGGTTATGTTATGGATGAAGAAACTGCTAGAGATTTTCTTGCTTGCAATGATAGATCTGATCTTAAGAAGTTATTAGCTAAACTGAAACAGAAAACTCTGAATGCTAGAATGAAATATGACCCTGCTTTTGCTACTTCACCTATCTTTGTTACTGATAAGGATTATGATTTCTCTGTTGATCCTGAGATAATTACTTTGGTTGAATCTGATCCTTTTTATGGCTATGCATCTGAAACTGTTGTGGCACATCTTACTAAGTTAAATGAGATAGCCACCCTGTTCACTAATGATGAGAAATCTCGCTACTATTATATCCTTAAGGTATTTCCATTCTTATTAAAGGGTGAGGCTAAAACTTGGTTTAATTCTCTTGATCCTGGCTGTGTGCGTAGTCCCCAGGATATGATTTATTACTTCTCTGCTAAATATTTCCCTGCTCATAAGAAACAAGCTGCCTTGAGGGAAATACATAATTTTGTGCAAATTGAAGAAGAGAGTCTCCCACAAGCTTGGGGGAGGCTTCTTCGATTACTTAATGCTTTGCCTGATTATCCTCTTAAGAAAAATGAAATACTTGATATCTTTTATAATGGACTAACCGGTGCTTCCAAGGACCACTTGGATAGTTGTGCTGGTTGTGTTTTTGGGGAAAGAACAGTCGATCAAGTTGAATTGCTATTGAATAATATGTTGACTAATGAAAATAATTGGACACTTCTTGAGCCAACTCCTAAGCCAACTCCTAAACCAACTTCGAAGAAGAGGGGTGTTCTATTTCTCGGTCCTGAAGATATGCAAGAGGCAAAGAAATCTATGAATGAAAAAGGTATTAAAGCTGAAGATGTTAAGAATTTACCCCTTGTTAAAGAAATACATGGTCTTAATTTACCACCTATTGAAGAAACACATGTCTTGATAACCCGACACAGGTAGTAAAGGTAAATTCTCTCTATAGATATGATAAGGTTGAAATCCCATCTACTAAGTTTGCTAGCCAATGCTTGGATGAATTTGATGACTTTATGGCTAGACAAGAAAACTTCAATGCTTATGTTGTTAGAGAATTAAAGAGTAATTCTTACATGATTGGACACTTGAGTGATTATATGGCTAGAGTCAAAGGTGAACTTAAACTCATTAGTAAATATGCTTCTATGGTTACCACTCAAGCAGAACAAGTACTTAAAGCTCAAAGTGATTTGCTCGATAAATTAAATAATAAACATGATTTTGCTGTTAGAGTGGCTACTAGAACTGGTAAAATGACTCAGGAACCTTTGTATCCTGAAGGCCACCCTAAGAGAATTAAGCAAGATTCTCAGAGAAATAATGTAGATGCACCTAGTCCTTCTAAAAAGAAGAAAAATAAAAATGATAGGACTTTGCATGCTTCTAGTGAACCTGTTGTAGGCACACCTAAGAATCCCAATGATATTTCTATTTCTGATGTTGAAACACAATCTGGTGATGAACATGAACCTAGTGATAATGTTAATGATAATGTTCATGTTGATGCTCAACCTAGCAATAATAATGATGTAGAGATTGAACCTGCTGTTGATCTTGATAATCCACAATCAAAGAATCAACATTATGATAAGAGAGACTTTGTTGCTAGGAAGCACGCTAAATAAAGAGAACCATGGGTTCAGAAACCCATGCCTTTTCCTCCTAAGCCATCCAAGAAAAAGGATGATGAGGATTTTGAGCGCTTTGCTAAAATGATTAGACCTATCTTCTTACGTATGCAATTGACTGATATGCTTAAAGTAAACCCTTATGCTAAGTACATGAAAGATATTATTACAAATAAAAGAAAGATACCGGAAGCTGAAATTTCCACCATGCTTGCTAATTATACTTTTAAGGGTGGAATACCTAAGAAACTAGGAGATCCAGGAGTACCAACTATACGTTGCTCCATTAAAACAAATTATGTTAAAACTGCTTTATGTGATCTTGGAGCCGGTGTTAGTGTTATACCTCTCTCTTTATATTGTAGACTTGAATTGAATAAGTTGACACCTACTGAAATATCTTTGCAAATGGCTGATAAATCAACTACTATACCTGTCGGCATTTGTGAGGATGTGCCTGTTGTGGTTGCAAACGTCACTATCTTAACGGACTTTGTTATTCTTGATATTCCCGAGGACGATAGAATGTCGATTATCCTTGGTAGACCCTTTTTGAATACTGCAGGGGCTGTTATTGATTGCAACAAAGGCAATGTCACTTTTCATGTTAATGGTAATGAGCATATGGTACACTTTCCGAGGAAACAACCTCAAGTTCACAGTATCAATTCTATTGGAAAAATTTCAACTATCATTATTGGAGGTTTTGAATTTCCTCTTCCTACTGTCAAGAAGAAATATGATATTCTTATTATTGGGGATGTGCATATCCCCGTTGAGGTAACCTAGTGTTATTCGAAATTTCTCCGGTTTCATGCTATTCGGAATGAGTTTGTTAACAAGACTTGATCAACCTTGTTAATGGATTCCTTTTGATGAGCATGAGATGGATGAAATTAGAAAGCACAACCTTCTGTACCCTCCTTTTACTTTCGGTTATTTAGATTTAATAAAGTAAAATAGTACTTTTCTGTCTGTTTTCTGAATTATCCTTGCAATAAGAAATACCCCGAAAATAAAAGTTCTCCAAATGCCATGCAAATTTAATATGATTTTTCTGGAATATTTGAGAATGCCTGGCACTGAGAACATAGCAGGGGGAGCTGGCACGTGGCCATGAGGGTCCAGGGTGCGCCCACCCCTACAGGGCGCGCCCCCTGCCTCATGGGCCCATGGTGGCCCTCCTCCACTTATTCCTGCACCCACACACTTCTTCTTCCTCCCAAAAAACCACTATCCAGCTCAAGCACGAGTTCTAGCTCACCTTGCTGCCATTTTCGATCTCCTTGCTCAAAGCTCCGTTCACAAAACTGCTTTGGGGGATTGTTCTTTGGTATGTGACTCCTCCAATGGTCCAATTAGTTTTTGTTCTAGTGCTTTATTCATTGCAAATTTTTGCTGCCTAGGTGACCCTGTTATTGAGCTTGCATGTCAAATTTATATGGTCCCAAGTATTCTAATGCATGATATAGGCTCTAGGCACTTGTGGGAGTAGTTGCTATCAATCTTGTTGAGTTGTTTCACTTTTATTTTGAGTTACTAAAAATTTCAGAAATTTTCAGAAAAAGATGAAGAGATTTTTCTTGAGGGGCTCTTCTAGCCAAGGCTCTAAGGATAAACAAGCTAAGGAGAATGAAAAGCCCAAGTATAATCTCCCTCGTGTTGCGGAAGTATGGCCGTGTGAATGGCCTTGTGATGATTTCTTGAGAGCAGCCGGGATTCATGATGATTTTTATTCGTTGGTTGATAATGCGGGCCTCACCGACTTCCTCCACGACCAGATCGAACAGTATCTCTTACTCACCAATACTTTCGTGCAAAATTTCTACTTTTATCCTAAGAAACCACCTCCTTCAGTAGAGTTTCATTTATATGATGTGGCTAGGGAGATGTCACTATATGAATTTTGCACGGTTTGCAAGATACCTTTCGGGGGCAGCTTAGAGGAACCACATTGTAAATATGTGGATGGATTTATTGATACTATTACTGTAGGGGAAACGAGGAAGGTTTCCGATGCAAGAACTACTAGCATACATTTTTCCTGTTTTATGCTACTTTGCAATATTTGCTAGTCGATGCTTAATTTGTCACGGAAACTGTGGAAACCTTAGTGTTCCTGATATTATTATTTTGTTCCATGCTTTACTTTGTGATAACTCTGTTAGTATGGGCGCTATTATTGCTAAGCGATTAAGCCTGAACCGTAAAAAGGGCCCCATCTTTAGAGGTATCTATGCTTCACGCCTTGCTAAACATTTCAGGATACCTATTAGGCATTTTGAGAAAGAGGAAAAACTGCTGCCCCCTACCTTTCTAGATTATAAGAGCATGGTAGCACATGAGTTTATTATTAAAAATGATGATAAGATGCTTTTGTATAATTTGAGATTTCATAAGAAACACAGTGAGACTATTATCTTGCGTGCACCCTCTTTGTTTGATTTAACTGCAAGCCCTTACCCCGTCTTGCCGGAGGCTGTCTATGTGCTCCATGGCCAGACATCAGCCCCAGAGCCTGAGCGGGAACCACCACTTGGCCCTTATCGACCATGTTGTTATCAGTGGGATCCGGAGGAGATTGCTAGCCAGTGGAAGTATAATGACACTCCTCAGTACACCGGAGAGAGTAGCCGTGATCCATGGGCATAGACCAACTTAGGCCAAAAGCCTAAGCTTGGGGGAGTACGTATTTCTCACCAACATTACATTCATGTTCACACACTCATTCTAGTTGTCGGTGCTCATACTCTTTCATTGTACTATCCATGCTAGTTTAATTTCTTTTTCTAGCTTTCTTCTTGTGTGTTTGATAAACATTAAGAAAAAACCCAAAAAATTAGTTAGTTTACTTTCCATGTAGTAGTAGTAGTAATTAAAAGAAAACCCAAAAAGATTTCTCGTTCTTCTTTTGCTTGTTGGGAGCTTTCCTATGTAAATAGTTTTATTTCTTTTCTTTCCTTTGGGGGTTGAGAGGAGAAGACGATAATGAAAATGTTTAAGTGGCTCTCATATGCATGATTGTTGACTTAACCAAGAGCCCATATTACCTTGTCTTCTCCCTTGAATTGAATGCTTGCAGATTCTAGCTTAGTCCAATGCACGTGCACTATTAATATTATCCACACCGTTCGGTCGTGCAAGTGAAAGGCAATAATGACGATATATGATGGACTGATTGAGATGAGAGAAGCTGGTATGAACTCGACCTCTCTTGTTTTTGTAAATATGATTAGTTCATCGTTCCTGATTCAGCCTATTATGAATAAACATGTTTGCAATGACAATTAGAGATTATAGTTGCTTATGCCATGCTTAATTAGCTAGGAGCTTATAATGGTTTACCTTGCGTGCCAACATGCTATTAAAATGGTTGTGATGTGGTATGATAGGGTGGTATCCTCCTTTGAATGATTTGAGTGACTTGACTTGGCACATGTTCACGCATGTAGTACAAACAAAATCAACATAGCCTTCACGATATTTATGTTCATGGTGGATTATATCCTACTCATGCTTGCACTCGGTGTTGATTAATTTTAATGCATGTTCATGACTGTTGTCGCTCTGTCAGTTGGTTGCTTCCCAGTCTCTTGCTAGCCTTCACCTGTACTAAGCGGGAATATTGCTTGTGCATCCAAACTCCATAAACCCCAAAGTTATTCCATATGAGTCCACCATACCTTCCAATATGCGGTATCTACCTACCGTTCCAAATAAATTTGTATGTACCAAAGTCCAAACCTTCAAATGAAATTCTATTTTGTATGCTCGAACAGCTCATGTATCAACTAGGGATGTCTGTATCTTCCATGTTAGGCGGGTTATTCTCAAGAGGAGTGCACTCTGCTCCTCATTCACGAGAAAATGGCTGGTCACCGGGATGCCCAGTCCCATGCTCAAATCAAATCAAAATAATTACAAACAAAACTCCCCGATGATTGTTGTTAGTTGGAGGCACCCGTTGTTTCGGGCAAGCCATGGATTGATGATTGTTGGTGGTGGGGGAGTATAAACTTTACAATTCTGTTTGGGAACCGCCTATAATGTGTGTGGCATGGAAGATATCGATATCTCTCAGTTGTTATGTTGACAGTGAAAGTATACCGCTCAAAATGTTCTTCATCTCTATTTCAAAATCGAGCTCTGGCACCTCTACAAATCCCTGCTTCCCTTTGCGAAGGGCCTTCTATTTACTTTTATGTTGAGTCATCACCCTCTTATTAAAAAGCACCCGCTGGAGAGCACCGCTGTCATTTGCATGCATTACTATTAGTTTATATTGGGTATGACTATGACTGGATCTCTTTTACCACAAATTACAATGTTTAGTCAGTCCTTGATCTTTCAAAGGTGCTCTGCATTTATGTTTTGCAGTCTCAGAAAGGGCTAGCAAGATACCATCTTATTATATCATATTATGATTGTTTTGAGAAAGTGGTGTCATCCGAGTTTTATTATTATTGCTCGCTAGTTGATTATGCCATTGATATGAGTAAACATGAGACCTAAGTGTTATTGTGAATATGGTTAGTTCATAATCTTTGCTGAAAACTTGAATGATGGCTTTACATATTTGCAAAAACAAGAGCAAATAGAGTTTATAAAAGTTTTTCTTTATCACTTTCAGTTTGTCAGCTGAATTGCTTGAGGACAAGCAAAGGTTTAAGCTTGGGGGAGTTGATATGTCTCTGTCGTATCTACTTTTCCAAACACTTTTGCCCTTGTTTTGGACTCTAACTTGCATGATTTGAATGGAACTAACCCGGACTAACGTTGTTTTCAGCAGAACTGCCATGGTGTTATTTTTGTGCAGAAATAAAAGTTCTCGGAATGACGTGAAAATCCACGGAGCAACTTTTCAGAATTAATAAAAAATACTGGCGAAAGAATCAGCATCAGGGGGCCCACACCCTGTCCACGAGGGTGGGGGCACGCCCCCCTGCCTCGTGGGCCCCCTCCATGTCCACCGACCTCAACTCTAACTCCATATATTTGCTTTCCCGGAGAAAAAAATTAGAGAAAAAGTTTCATCGCGTTTTACGATACGGAGCCGCCGCCAAGCCCTAATCTCTCTCGGGAGGGCTGATCTGGAGTCCGTTTGGGGCTCCAGAGAGGGGGATTCATCGTCGTCGTCATCATCAACCATCCTCCATCACCAATTTCATGATGCTCACCGCCGTGCGTGAGTAATTCTATCGTAGGCTTGCTAGACGGTGATGGGTTGGATGAGATTTACCATGTAAATTCAAGTTAGTTTTGTTAGGGTTTGATCCCTAATATCCGCTATGTTATGAAATTGATGTTGCTATGACTTTGCTATGCTTAATGCTTGTCACTAGGGCCCGAGTGCCATGATTTCAGATCTGAACCTATTATGTTTTCATGAATATATGTGAGTTCTTGATCCTATCTTGCAAGTCTATAGTCACCTATTATCTTGCAAGTGACAATAATCGGGATAATTCTCTGTGATGACCGTAGTTTGAGGAGTTCATGTATTCACTATGTGTTAATGCTTTGGTCCGGTACTCTATTAAAAGGAGGCCTTAATATCCCTTAGTATCCACTAAGACCCCGCTGCCATGGGAGGGTAGGACAAAAGATGTCTGATACGTCCATTTTGCATCATGCTTTTATATCAATATTTATTGCATTATGGGTTGCTATTACACATTATATCTCAATACTTATGGCTATTCTCTCTTATTTTACAAGGTTTACCATGAAGAGGGGGAATGCCGGCAGCTGGAATTCTGGCTGGAAAAGGAGCAAACATTGGAAACCTATTCTGCACTGCTCCAAAAATCCTGAAACTCGACGGAAGTTATTTTTGGAATTAATAAGAAATATTGAGCGAAGAAACTACCAGAGGGGGCCCACACCCAGGCCAGGAGGGTGGGGGTCGTGCCCACCCCTACTGGGTGCGCCCCTTGTCTCCTGGGCCCCCTGGTGGCCCTCTGGTGTCCATCTTCTGCTATATGAAGACTTTTACCCTGGAAAAAATTAGAGGCAAGCTTACGAGACGAAACTCCGCCGCCACGAGGCGGAACCTTGGCGGAACCAATCTAGAGATCCGGCAGAGCTGTTCTGCCGGGGAAACTTCCCTCCGGGAGGGGGAAATCATCACCATTGTCATCACCACCGATCCTCTCATCGGGAGGGGGTCAATCTCCATCAACATCTTCACCAGCACCATCTCCTCTCAAAACCCTAGTTCATCTCTTGTATCCAATCTTGTATCAAAACCACAAATTGGTACCTGTGGGTTGCTAGTAGTGTTGATTACTCCTTGTAGTTGATGCTAATTGGTTTACTTGGTGGAAGATCATATGTTCAGATCCTTAATGCATATTATTACTCCTCTGATTATGAACATGAATATGCTTTGTGAGTAGTTACGTTTGTTCCTGAGGACATGGGTGAAGTCTTGCTATTAGTAGTCATGTGAATTTGGTATTCGTTCAATATTTTGATGAGATGTATATTGTCTTTCCTGTAGTGGTGTTATGTGAACGTCGACTACATGACACTTCACCATTATTTGGGCCTAGAGGAAGGCATTGGGAAGTAATAAGTAGATGATGGGTTGCTAGAGTGACAGAAGCTTAAACCCTAGTTTATAAGTTGCTTCATAAGGGGCTGATTTGGATCCACTTGTTTCATGCTATGGTTAGGTTTACCTTAATACTTCTTTTGTAGTTGCGGATGCTTCCAATAGGGGTTATTCATAAGTGGGATGCTTGTCCAAGTAAGGGCAGTACCCAAGCACCGGTCCACCCACATACCAAATTATCAAAGTACCGAACGCGAATCATATGAGCGTGATGAAAACTAGCTTGACGATAATTCCCATGTGTCCTTGGGAGCTCTTTTCTCATTATAAGAAATTGTCTAGGCTTGTCCTTTGCTACAAAAAGGATTGGGCCACCTTGCTGCACTTTATTTACTTTCATTGCTTGTTACTCGTTACAATTTATCTTATCACAAAACTATCTGTTACCTACAATTTCAGTGCTTGCAGAGAAAACCTTACTAAAAACTGCTTGTCATTTCCTTCTGCTCCTCGTTGGGTTCGACACTCTTACTTATCGAAAGGACTACGATAGATCCCCTATACTTGTGGGTCATCAATGTCATGCAAGTTCTTTTCCATAAGCACGTATGACTATATTCAGAATACATGCCTACATTACATTGATGAACTGGAGCTAGTTCTATATCACCCTATGTTATAACTGTTACATGATGAACCGCATCCAACATAATTATCCACCATTGATCCAATGCCTATGAGCTTTTCACATATTGTGCTTTTCTTATTTACTTTACCGGTGCCACTTTTACAATTACTACAAAACTGCTACTGTTACTTTTGCCACTGTTATCATTACTTCCATACTACTTTGCTACTAAATACTTTGCTGCAAATACTAAGTTATCCAGGTGTGGTTTGAATTGACAACTCAACTGCTAATACTTGAGAATATTCTTTAGCTCCCCTTGTGTCGAATCAATAAATTTGGGTTGAATACTCTACCCTCGAAAACTATTGCGATCCCCTATACTTGTGGGTTATCAAGACTATTTTCTAGCGCCGTTGCCTGGGAGCATAGATCTATTCTTTGAGTCAGTTGGGATTTATATCTGCTGGTCACTATGAGGAACTTGAAAGACGAAAGAACTAAGATTTATCCCTCAACTACGACGGGAGGTAAGGAACTGCCATCTAGCTCTACACTAGATTCTCCTTCTGTTATGAGTAAGCTTGCGACACCTAAACCTGCTTCTGCTATTAAATCTGATATGTCGCATGTTATTGATGATGCCACTTCTACTATGCATGATACTTATGATGAAACTACTTCTATGCTTGATACTACTGTGCCGTTAGGTGAATATCTTGATGAACAACTTGCTAGGGTTAGAGAGAATGAAATTATTGAAAATGAAATTATTGAAGATAGTGATGATGAAGGTTCTCCCCCTAAGTATGAATTGCCTGTTGTTCCTGAGGGTTATGTTATGGATGAAGAAACTGCTAGAGATTTTCTTGCTTGCAATGATAGATCTGATCTTAAGAAGTTATTAGCTAAACCGAAACAGAAAACTCTGAATGCTAGAATGAAATATGACCCTTCTTTTGCTACTTCACCTATCTTTGTTACTGATAAGGATTTTGATTTCTTTGTTGATCCTGAGATAATTACTTTGGTTGAATCTGATCCTTTTTATGGCTATGAATCTGAAACTATTGTGGCACATCTTACTAAGTTAAATGATATAGCCACCCTGTTCACTAATGATGAGAAATCTCGCTACTATTATATCCTTAAGATATTTCCATTCTCATTAAAGGGTGAGGCTAAAACTTGGTTTAATTCTCTTGATCCTGGTTGTGTGCGTAGTCCCCAGGATATGATTTATTACTTCTCTGCTGAATATTTCCCTGCTCATAAGAAACAAGCTACCTTGAGGGAAATATATAATTTTGTGCAAATTGAAGAAGAGAGTCTCCCACAAGCTTGGGGGAGGCTTCTCCGAGTACTTAATGCTTTGCCTGATCACCCTCTTAAGAAAAATGAAATACTTGACATCTTTTATAATGGACTAACCGATGCTTCCAAGGACCACTTGGATAGTTGTGCTGGTTGTGTTTTCAGGGAAAGAACAGTCGGTCGAGCTGAATTGCTATTGAATAATATGTTGACTAATGAAAATAATTGGACACTTCCTGTGCCAATTCCTGAGCCAACTCCTAAACCAACTTCGAAGAGGCAAAGAAATCTATGAAACATAAAGGTATTAAAGCTGAAGATGTTAAGAATTTACCTCCTGTTGAATAAATACATGGTCTTAATTTACCACCTATTGAAGAAACACATGGTCTTGATAACCCGACACAGGTAGTAACGGTAAATTCTCTCTATAGATATGATAAGGTTGAAATCCCGTCTACTAAGTTTGCTAGCCAATGCTTGGATGAATTTGATGACTTTATGGCTAGACAAGAAAACTTCAATGCTTGTGTTGGTAGAGAATTAAAGAGTAATTCTTACTTGATTGGACGCTTGAGTGATTATATGGCTAGAGTCAAAGGTGAATTTAAACTCATTAGTAAATATCCGGAGCGAAGATCGGATCCAATCGCCCTGGATCCAACCCGGCGGCAGCGCCGACCGTGATGACGACCCCTGATTCGTCTTCTTGCCTTTTGCCGCCCCCGTTGCCTTCTCTGCATGTTCCAGTGTTGTCGTCTTGTCCTTCACCATGGTGGCGGGGCGGCGGCGTCGAGAGCGGTGGAGCAGGATGCGGTGGAGAAGCAGAGGAGAAAGAAGGAGAATGGACGCGCATAGTGCAGACGCCTCGACCCCGTCGCCTTTTAAGGACCCACTTCTGAGTGACTGACGCATGGGCCTAGGCAATCCTGTCAAATCCCGCAACAGTCGTGCACTGGGTACGTGGCGAAAAAGGTGGCGCAGGGATCGAGGCGCTCCTGTCTATCCATCCCGCTTACTACGGCACACTCCACCTCGCGTGCTTCCCTGAAATTTTGAATCCCATGATATCCGAGATACGCCGTAACCAATCGCGCCAAAGATTTCGCGTCAAAAATAACACTCGACGAGTGACGGTATAAATCCACTCGACAACTTCTGAATCGATCAAGGCGACTGAAATGAAGCCGAAGTTCCAAGATGGGCCTCCAGTCCAGCATGGGTACTTGTGAAGCACAAGAGTCGAGGCAAGATCAACTTGAACCTTCTTTTCACTCAGACCTCAATCCATTCAGGGGCTAATGATGATGATATAGACCTAGGGTAGGGTCATAGGCCTGACCTATACGCCCTACCCAAGGTCACTACCCTAGAAGCAAGGACATCCAAGACACAACATGGAGTACCAATTGAAGGCGTCGAGTGCAATCCAATCGACCAGTCACCTCACTCGGGTACCCCTCCCTCTTAATATCATTCGACCATACAGGAAATCACTCGACCTATCGAAAACCAGGAGTCGACCAGAATAGCAACGGCCAGGTGTTCACTCCGTAGTCTTTAAGATCATTAAAAGCACTTTATGGCTGGCATTATCAGTAATGCCCCATCTTTATGTACATTGAACTCTTGGTAACGGGGGATGGCTGGGGTCTTGGCGCACTCTATATAAGCCACTCCCTCCTCTGGCAAAAGGGTTCGCAGCCCCTGTAACACATACTCCCATATTCCAGTCGACCGCCTCAAGGCATCGAGACATAGGGCTTTTACCTCCTCCGAGAGGGGCCTGAACTCGTAAACACTTGCGTACAATCTCACCGTACCTAGGACCTTGCCTCCTCATTTGTACCCCCTATACTTACTGTCAGACTTAGAACCACGACAAACACCGCTTCTAATATGACAGTGCATGCTTTAACATGCCCCTTGTACTAGCCCTGCCAAGCAAATGGGCAGTTCTTCCACTCCTAGTGCACACAATCTATGCTGCCAAGCATGCCTGGAAAACCTCTAGCTGTGTTGGTCGCCAACAATCTCTCTATATCAGCGGCAGTTGGCTGCCTCAAGTACTCAGGGCCAAACACTTCCACCGCGGCCTAGCAGAAATTGTACAATGACAGCAAACATGTGGACTCACTCATACGCACATACTCATCCACAAGATCTCTTGGAATTCCATATGCAACATGCGGATGGCCGCGGTGCATTTCTAGTAAGAGGAGAATCCAAGCTTGCCAAGGGCATCTATCTTGCACTCGAAGTATGGGTCATGAGCAACCACTCCCTCTCTGATACGATTGAACACATGCCTTGCCATACAAAAACGGCGACGGAATTTATCCGGCTTGAAGAGCGGGGTGTTTGCAAAGTAATCGGCATAGAGCAGGGTGTGGCCTCTCTCCCTGCTGCAGTTCAGGTTGGGAGCACAGCCAGGGAGTGACCCCTTGTACCGAGGAAGAGGCCTTTCAATGTGGTCATGAACGACCAGTGCAGCCACCACAAGATCTTCATCATCCAACAACGAATTGTCCGATGAATAAATGAAGTGGTGGAAGAAAAATTCATCTCCACTGTCCATACCTTTGTGGCAAAGTGTTGAACACCTTGCAGTCATGGTGGCAAAGAGGTCGCGATGATCACCTCGATGCAGCAGGGGTGGCTGGCGGCCGGCTACTGGCCGCTCTGGAGCATTCATCGGAAGCTGTCATGGCCGTCGTGGTACGTCGCTGGTGGTCGTATCCCCACTACCACCAGCTACGATGGCGACAGCAAAATCTCCTCCAATCGACGGCCAAAACTACGATGAAAGCGTGGGCGTGGTGGCGGCCATGTTGAGCCGTGGTTTGGTATGGACGGCCGGGGGTGCGCAGTGAGGAGGTGGCCGGAGAATAGTGGCAGCGCCGGCGGCAGGGTGGGGCGGGGAGAGGGGGTGGACGCGTTGGAAGGGAAGGGACTGCTAGTGTCCCCGATAGGCGGGCCATGGGGGACAAGGGCGTGTGTCAGGACCCCGATCCAATGCCACACCGATCTAGCATGTAACACCTCATATCACTTTGCGGCCTCATGCACGGTATTCCCATGGGTGTCGCCTTACCAGGCCCGGGACCGTTTGCACCTTTTGGCTCATGTATATGATAGTGTCGCTAGCATCCATATGACCAAGAACCCGGGCTGACATGACTAGTCGTGAACCCAAAGTGGCGCTAACTTACAGGGACATGCATACATGACCCAACAACGAACGTGTCGATCGACAGCGAGTGAATCCGGGCTATAGCAGCTGGGCTAGCAGGACTCCAGAGAATTTGGGCTGTAGTAGGCTAACACGACTCCGGTAGACACCGCGTGACATTTCCCCGAAGGGACAGACACAGGAACGAAGAAGGACACATGTCGGCCAACCTAAGTGTTCCGGAGCAGTAGCAAGCTACCATGGCTCAGTGGAAGCACTAGGAGACATTCCCGGTAAGAGAGGCTACCAAGGATAAACAACTAGTTGTCAGATCCCACACATACCAAGCATTTCAATAACATACACACAATATGCCCGATATGTGCAGATACAACATGGCATCACAACATGACTCTATGACTCAAGTATTTTATTCAATAGGCTCCAAGGAGCGAGATATTACAAACATGGGTCTCATGACCCAACATTCAGAGCATACAAGTCAAAGCACACACGAAAGCTTAACATGTCTGAGTATAGACAACTATAAATGAAAAAGGCTGAGAAGCCTGACTATCTACCAGATCCTGTCGAGGGTACAAGATCATAGCTGACGTAACAAGCTAAACATCGAAGTCCACGCAGAACTACTAATGAGACTGAATTCTCTCTGCAAAAACATAAAATAGGCAAACGTGAGTACAAATGTACCCAACAAGACTTACATCAGAGCTATCTACATATGCCTCATTATCAACAAAGGGATGGTGGGGTTTAACTGCAGCAAGCCAGCTTTGACTCGGTGGCTATCCTGAACTACGACTGCAATGTAACTCTTTTGAGGTGGCGCACACGAGTCCACATATTCACCAATCAATACACCACTATGGATCCGCTCCCGTCTACGTACGAGAATGTCATCCATAGCACTCGCGCTTATCTTGCACATTTTAGAGTATCCACTTCAAGTTATCTATGAACTGTACAGGCAACCCAGAAGTCCTTTACCGCGGACACGGCTATTCGAATAGATGATGTTAACCCTGCAGGGGTGTACTTCTTCACACACGCTCTCGCCACTTACCACCATGTACACATTGTGTATCTCGGCAACCTTCAAGCGGAACCCTGGCGAGGGAGTCGGCCACGACCTGATTAACCACACAAGTCTCTCGTCCAGGTTTATCGCCTATTAAGGTTCCATCCGCAAGGAGATCCGGCTGGGGTGTCACTCACGGCCCCAAACGATGTGAGCAGGGTTCCCAAGCCCACCATCCGGGTGCCACTTGGTACACCGTGCCACTGCACCTAGTCTGTCCCAAGCCCACCTATACCGGGTGCCACTTGGTAGACTACTAGCACTACCTACAAACACCAGAAACTAGTTGCAACTCCTAGATAGAGATTGAGTTGATTAATAAGTCGAGAGAGCTTGGAGTGCCCGGAGCCCAATGTGTGGTAGTAACTGTTCATGGATCACAAACACAGAACTCAATTCCTGAGGATGATTTCAATGAGACAACCCACCATGTACTCCTACATGGCCTCTCACCGCTACCTTTACCAAATCATGTTCACACACTTAGCTCTCAACAGTAGGACATGTTCACAACTTTTCAATTCATCCCTGATGAATTAGATCTGACACAACTCTAAGCAATAGCAGGCATGACAAACAAGCATGAATGAGTAGGCACATCAGGGCTCAAACAACTCCTACTCATGCTAGTGGGTTTCATCTATTTACTGTGGCAATGACAGGTCATGAAGAGGAAAGGGGTTCAACTACCGCAGCACGTAACAGTTGAAACGTTGTTGTCCTAATGCAGTAAAAGAGAGCGGGAGCGAGAGAGTGGGATTGTATCGGAATGAACAAGGGGGTTTTGCTTGCCTGGCACTTCTGAAAATAGTATAGCTCTTCATCGGTGTCATCGAATTCATCGTCAGAACCACGTCTACTGAGAGGGGACAATTACCGGCAACAGAGAAGGGACACAATCAATGCAATGCAACAATATGATGCATGATCATGACATGTCAATATGCTGTGTTTTAAGCTAATGCAACTAGCAACAGGTTAAATGGAGTTGGTTTGAACCCTAGGTTCAAATTCAAACTCCACATGGGACATTTAAAATGCCATTTATTCAAATTGTCATAAACAGTGGTTGTACGTTGTTCAAACATGCATGAAAATGGTACAGATGGATAGATTGGATTTTTTTAATCATTTTTCCTATATAAATTATTTCATTTGGAGTTATGGTTGAATTTCTATGAATTTTAGAAGTTTTGGGCATTTTCTGGAATTTCCCGAATAAGAATAAATCTAGAAAATTGTATTACTGCGTCAGCATGCGTCAGCACTACGTCACTGTGATGTCAGCGAGTCAACAGGGTGTGGTCCAGGTCAAACCTGACCAGTGGGGACCACACGTCAGTGACATAGGGCTCGTTAGTCTCGCTGACAGGTGGGCCCGGTCAATGGCCACGTCAGCGGGGTCAGAGCTGACGTGTGGGGCCACTGTGGTTAAGTTAAAGTTAAACAGGGGTTTAATTAATTTTAACTAAGCTCATTAGAGCGTCTGGGCCTACTTATCAGTGTCTAGTGTTTGAACTAAACATTGTGGTTAACGGCTAATTAAGCCGGACACGTTAGCACGCCGGGGTTAGTCGCCGGTGACCTCTGGCCACGGCGGAAGCACACCGGGAGGCCACGGGAGTGGCGGAGAAAGGCACCAGGAGGTAGCCCATGCGCGAGCGCATCCAGCGGAGGCAGCAGCAGGTCGCGGGGTGCCCAGAGTCGATCACGGTGGGCACCCGGGCGGCGGCTGGAGCCACGGGCTTGACGCGAGCGGCGCTATGGTGCACAGAGAGGCTGGCTAAAAAGCTCTATGGGCTCCTGGGAACTCTAGGAGTTCAGCAGCATGCTCGAACGCGAGCTATGGCGTTAGCAACCGTGGTGGCACCATGGCTGACGATGGTGAGGTCTCGAGCTCGATGGAGGCGACAGCTAGAGAGGGCAATCGAACACGAGGAGAGAGGGGTTTGGCGTAGTGGCTCACTGAGGTTGCAGGGGCGTCGAAGCGAGCTTGGGGGCGCGTTGAAGACGGCGAATCGGGCGACGGCATCCGGTGGTCGTGGACGGGGAAGAAAAGCCACAGCACCGTCTTGGGGTCATCCGGGATTGAGTGGGTTGGCATAGAGGTTCTTGGGGCCAAGGAGGAGCTCAGGGTCACGACCACGGGGCAAGGGGATGGCGGTGGGCGCGGTGTTTTGCAGTGGCGCACACGGGCTCGTTCGGGCGGCCGTGGAAGAGAGAACAAAGAAGGGGGAGGAGGTCCACAGAGAGGGGGAATGGACGAAGGGGTCAAGCACACCTCCTATCGACGAGAGGGCGGGCACGGGGAGGCCAGGCAGGCAGGGAGGAGGTGGAGGCCTCGGGCGCGCTGGTGTCGACACGCCTCTGCCTACTGGCAGAGGTTGAAGACGACCGCTTCGCCCTGGTGGGTTGGGCCTCAGCTACAGTGCTGGGCCAGCTGGGCTGCCAGGTAAGCTCCAGGTAAAACTCTGTCTTTCTTTTAATTTTTGTTTCTGTTTTCTATTTGCTTTTTGTTTTCTTTGATTTAGTAAAAATACTAAACCACATATAAAAATCCTGAAATAAATTGTGAGGACCTGTTGTATTATTTCCAACAACCCACATTTAGTTTCAGAATTATTTGAGCATTTAAAAATTGTAATAGCAATTAAATGCCCAAATTCAAATACATAATGATTTAATTCAAGAGTCCAGAAATGGCCTGGAAATATGTGCATCATTTTTTCCAAAGGTTTTCACCTTTATCAAAAATCATGAACTTTTCCAAAGGGCATTTTGGGTTCATTGAAAAGATTTAAACTTGAACCTAGTTGAAAATATTATCTGCTAGGGTTTGAACGTCCCCATTTCAACTTAAATAGAATTTAAACATGATGTCACACATGACTAGCTAGCCCAGAGCATAACAGAACTAGGGATGTGACAGCTCACCCCCACTAAACAAGAATCTCGTCCCGAGATTCAAGACGTGAGGTAAGAAGACATAGGGGACACAAAGCTGACACGATCTTCATGATCCAACTGTCCTTCTCAAGGATGTCAATTCATTGCTTCATATTGATCTTGACGTATTTTCTTTCGAGATCTTCATCCAACTCAATGACGTCAGAAAGATACTCTATCGGAAAGGATCATTGAAACTCTCCATACCAGGCTAAGGCAATCACAAATGATCGTTTGGCGAAGTGCGAAGGAATGGCATACCCAGACTAGAATGGATGATGTGGACTACCTTGTTGAAGACAACACAATGGATGATTTTTGCTTATTATCGGAAATGGATGGGACCCATGGTAGGACCACTTTTGAAGATGATCCTGAATGAGAACTAAGGAGGCAGCCCACAGTGAAATGGCACAAAGACGGTGCAAGCTAGGAACAAAATGCAAATGTTGGAATGTTCCAAACATCATATCTGCCTGAGATTCAGATCTAGTTAGAAACAGGATACTTCAGACTCACATGTCTGAAAAGAAGAGTTGCAACACAAGTCGACGAGATAACATTGTGAGACTCTCGGGAGATGAACTACGATAGCAAGCTCCACAACATGAGCAAGTTTTGCTACACACCTATGAACACACTGTCCTAGACAAGCATCACCACGTGGCAGTCTTATAATAAAACACTACCGAGTTCAGGTGGGGAACCATAATCGAGGATATTGAAGTCCTTGCATAAGGCATGCTCTTAAGAAGGAACTTCCTTTCCTTGAAAAAATCAATCAATAGCTTCGTGTGCTAGGGGATACATATGGAATGAAGATGATCAGTCTATCAGACCATAGAATACTTCCCACATGCATGACTGACTTGGGATGATTCCAGAGGAGCAAAAACAAACTTTCTCGAATTCACGGCGACAACTTACATCAAATGCACGTGAATTAAAGGAAGTCACTTCTTTCATCCAAACATATACTTCATGAACGGGCATGAAGAAAATGCTTACACAAGTTTCCAACACTAGCTTAATGTTCAACAAAATCATGGAGGAGATAAGGATGTTGTTGATGGGCTCAACAACAATTCATCCAGGTTTCCATATAGACGGGATTCCACAATTAGGTGGACACGGTGATAGCATCGGTCAGACTAAAGGATGTAATGGTGTATGCCCGAGGGATCAACCACGAGTAAGACAACATTATGAACATCGTTGGCTCTGATTTGATCTGATAATAGCCCACACTCAAATCAAAGTTTTGATAAGATAATAGGTCTAATAACTGATCATAGGGACCAATCGATGAGGATATCATCTTTCTTGAACACACACACACAATGCAAGATATCCCTTCAGAATGAACTAGATTCGGCAAAGCTTTCATCTTCCAACTCTCCAAGTTGTTGTTTAGCTTAACCAACTAGCTCGGGGTATCCGACATAGATTCTTGGAGAAGGGGTGGTTACAAGAAACCAACTTGATCATAAACTCAACATAGCGGTCAGGTGACGACCCGATGATACTTCCGAGAAGATATTCGGAAAATCACGAACCACCGGTATGTTACTAAGTTCGAGAACAATCTTGCTTTTCAGGGCAAGACGATATGATCAAATAAGCAAGGATTGTCACTATCCTAAATCATTGATCGAAAAGTGCACCGGAAATAAGGACAAGGTAGCACGATCAATCTTAGAATGGTGATTCAATAACCAACACGCTAAGAATGAAGTTATTGTCCATTAACTGCCAAGCAACGGAGTTTGCTAGGAGAATTGATATCACACATCACATTTCACTTGTCGGCATTCCGGTTGCAATAACACGGGGACCGAGGAATGAATAAAGATGGAGAGAAGTATCACTGTATCAAGAGTCCATAGGATGGTGTGCAATTCCCATGATATTCTTGATATAGAGATGGTAATACTCCAAGGTAGAACAGAACAAAAGCTGGATTGGCATTTTGATATGCGGAATGCAATTGCTTTCACCCAATCCTGGAAATGGATAAGGTACTGGGGTTTGTTTCTCCTAGTCATTCCGGAATAGAATGGCTTGACGGACCACAAGAGTAATAGGCATCGATAAACACGATTGCACCACTACTCCTGACTATCAATTGATAGACGAAGGTCAGAAGACAACTAAAGAGGGACAACTCAAAGGAACATATATCTTTCTTAGTTGTGGATGCATGGATTAGCATGTCGAACGAGTTCAACATATTTCTTCCGGATAACCCATGCAGAAAGGTTGAACTGGCAGAGTTACACTATAGAATGGAGAACTCATCGAGAGCACTCCTGTTGTGATCTTTTGATCCGAAAACTTCTGCCATAAGTGGTTCATAGTATTTGGAAGAAGGAAATACCACGGACCTCGAGGACTAATGCAAAGGTTACTAATATCCTAGAGGGACTAGCAACATTATCAACATAAAGTAAGTAGGGTGAATCTCGGGTTCAGAGACCCAGGAGTGGAATGCCTACTAACTAAGTGGCATCACGGGATGCTTTTGGTAATGATGGCCAGAGTCATCACACTAGAAACACGGAACATGGCTAGATCACTAGGTGATACTCTAGACATCTAGGGTCATAATAATAGCTCCAACATATACGTCGAGGCAATAGAGTACCTCAACTCACCGTTTAGTGTGGTTAACCTGGCCAGAGAGGACATCGGGAACGGGAAGAAGGGATTTGCAAATGCATCGGACTGTTTAGAGACCTGAGATGACTTGGACAGCATAACGGCTGTAAATGATCAAAACGATTTGAGACATGCTACAAAAATGGTGGCATAACCACTCGATCATCATAATATCAAGGTTCTGAGATCAACTATGAACATACAGAAGATAGTAGGAACTGAACTCAAGCTTAGAACCATAAATCCTATAGTTCTACGGATTAGTAACACGTGATCCCGATAGAAAGAAGAGAAAGCCTAGTTCTTAATCCCCGTAGAAGAGAAGAGGTTGACTCAGATCAGAAGGGCATAAGGTAAAGGAGTAAAAAGAGCCTTATGTTCCATCCCACAATCAATTCCCTTATATAACTAAGAATTTCTAGACTCAACTTTGACCAGTTTGGCTTGGTAATCCTACAGGCAGTCAAGCTCTGATACCAAAGCTGTCAGGACTCCGATCCAATGCCACACCTATCTAGCATGTAACACCTCATATCACTTTGCGGCCTCACGCATGGTATTCCCACGGGTGTCGCCTTACCAGGCCCGGGACCGTTTGCACCTTTTGGCTCACGTATATGATAGTGTCGCTAGCATCCATATGACAAAGAACCCGGACTGACATGACTAGTCGTGAACCCAAAGTGGCGCTAACTTACAGGGACAGTCATACATGACCCAACAACGAACGTGTCGGTCAACAGCGAGTGAATCCGGGCTGTAGCAGCTAGGCTAGCAGGACTCCAAAGAATCTGGGCTGTAGCAGGCTAACAGGACTCCGGTAGACACCGCGTGACACTTCCCCGAAGGGACAGACACAGGAACGAAGAAGGACAGATGCCGGCCAGCCTAAGTGTTCCGGAGCAGTAGCAAGCTACATGGCTCAGTGGAAGCACTAGGAGACATTTCCCGGTAAGAGACGCTACCAAGAATAAACAACTAGGTTGTCAGATCCCACACATACCAAGCATTTCAATAACATACACACAATATGCTCGACATGTGCAGATACAACATGGCATCACAACATGACTCTACGACTCAAGTATTTTATTCAATAGGCTCCGAGGAGCGAGATATTACAAACATGGGTCTCATGACCCGACATTCAGAGCATACAAGTCAAAGCACACGCGGAAGCTTAACATGTCTGAGTATAGACAACTATAAATGAAAAAGGCTGAGAAGCCTGACTATCTACCAGATCCTGTCGAGGGCACAAGATCGTAGCTGATGTAACAAGCTAAATGTCGAAGTCCACGCGGAACTACTAATGAGACTAAAGTCTCTCTGCAAAAACATAAAATAGGCAAACGAGAGTACAAATGTACCCAGCAAGACTTACATCAGAGCTATCTACATATGCCTCATTATCAACAAAGGGATGATGGGGTTTAACTGCAGCAAGCCAGCTTTGACTCAGTGGCTATCCTGAACTACGACTGCAATGTAACTCTTTTGAGGTGGCACACACGAGTCCACGTATTCACCAATCAATACACCACTATGGACCCGCTCTCGTCTACCTACGAGAACGCCATCCATAGCACTCACGCTTATCTTGCGCATTTTAGAGTATCCACTTCAAGTTATCTATGAACTGTACACGCAACCCAGAAGTCCTTTACCGCAGACACGACTATTCGAATAGATGATGTTAACCCTGCAGGGGTGTACTTCTTCACACACGCTCTCGCCACTTACCACCATGTACACATCGTGTATCTCGGCAACCTTCAAGCGGAAGCCTGGCGAGGGAGTCGGCCATGACCTGACTAACCACACAAGTCTCTCGTCCAGGTTTATCACCTATTAGGGTTCCATCCGCAAGGAGATCCGCCCGGGGTGTCGCTCACGGCCCCAAACAATGTGAGCAGGGTTCCCAAGCCCACCATCCGGGTGCCACTTGGTACACTGTGCCACTGCACCTAGTCTGTCCCAAGCCCACCTGTACCGGGTGCCACTTGGTAGACTACTAACACTACCTACAAACACCAGAAACTAGTTGCAACTCCTCGACAGAGATCGAGTTGATTAATAAGTCGAGAGAGCTTGGAGTGCCCGGAGCCCAATGTGTGGTAGTAACTGTTCATGGATCACAAACACAGAACTCAGTTCCTGAGGACGGTTTCAATGAGACAACCCACCATGTACTCCTACATGGCCTCTCACCGCTACCTTTACCAAATCGTGTTCACACACTTAGCTCTCAACAGTAGGACATGTTCACAACTTTCCAATTCATCCCCGATGAATCAGACCTGACACAACTCTAAGCAATAGCAGGCATGACAAACAAGCATGAATGAGTAGGCACATCAGGGCTCAAACAACTCCTACTCATGCTAGTGGGTTTCATCTATTTACTGTGGCAATGACAGGTCATGCAGAGGAAAGGGGTTCAACTACCGCAGCACGTAACAGTTGAAACGTTGTTGTCCTCATGCAGTAAAAGAGAGCAGGAGCGAGATAGTGGGATTGTATCGGAATGAACAAGGGGGTTTTGCTTGTCTGGCACTTCTAAAGATAGTATAGCTCTTCATCGGTGTCATCGAAATCATCGTCAGAACCACGTCTACCGAGAGGGGACAATTACCGGCAATAGAGAAGGGACACAATCAATGCAATGCAACAATATGATGCATGATCATGACATGTAAATATGCTATGTTTTAAGCTAATGCAACTAGCAACAGGTTAAATGGAGTTGGTTTGAACCCTAGGTTCAAATTCAAACTCCACATGGGACATTTAAAATGCCATTTATTCAAATTGTCATAAACAGTGCTGTAAGTTATTCAAACATGCATGAAAATGGTACATATGGATAGATTGGATTTTTCTGATCATTTTTCATATATAAATTATTTCATTTGGAGTTATGGTTGAATTTCTATGAATTTTAGAAGTTTTGGGCATTTTCTGGAATTTCCTGAATAAGAATAAATCCAGACAATTGCATTACTGCGTCAGCATGCGTCAGCACTACGTCACTGTGACATCAACGAGTCAACAGGGCATGGTCCAGGTCAAACCTGACCAGTGGGGACCACACGTCAGTGACATAGGGCTCGTTAGTCTCGCTGATAGGTGGGCCCGGTCAACGGCCATGTCAGCAGGGTCAGAGCTGACGCGTGGGGCCACTATGGTTAAGTTAAAGTTAAACAGGGGTTTAATTAATTTTAACTAAGCTCATTAGAGCGCCTAGGCCTACTTGTCAGTGTCTAGTGTTTAAACTAAACATTGTCGTTAATGGCTAATTGAGCCGGACACGTCAGCACGTCGGGGTTAGTCGCCGGTGACCTCTGGCCATGCACTACAAAAAAATACACTTCCATGATGATACGTGTTTGTCACAGTAGGTTGCGTTTTTTGTCATACATGTACATCTATGAAAAATTTATGACAGAATCAAGATAGTCATACCTGTGCTGTCGTAGAAGTGTTCGATGACATTACCAAAATTATCATCATGGAAGTGTCCACTTCCATGACGATAAATCGCGCGTCACAGAACTGCTTTCGTCAAGGGTGACCGACACATGGCATCCACCGTAACGGAACGCCGTTAAGCTATCGGGTCGGGTTTTGGATCCGATAACCCGTTAACAGCCCCGACCAATGGGGATTTTCCACGTGTAAAATCATCATTGGCTGGAGGAAACACGTGTCGGCTCACCGTTGGGACAGATGTCATCCACTCATTGGACAGAAGGCGCCTATGATACGTCGACACGTGGCACGGCCCAACAGAGGCCCATTCCTGTGAAAAGGCCGGCCCGTTTGACTTGGTCAAAAGGTGGCGGGCCGGCCCATGGAAAGCCTGTTAACGGCTGTTCGCATATAGCCCATTTACAGCCCGCTAACCCAAGGCCCGTTACGCCCTATCCGAATTAGGCCCAGTAGCGTCATCTGGGCCATCCAATATGATTCCAGCCCGTTTTCACTTCTGGCCCATGTATGGCCCATGACGTCTTTCGGCCCATATGAGGCCCTATGTAACTCTTGGCCTATTAACGGCCCGTGGTGAAACTGGCCCGCAATGAACAGTGTATCACTTTACACCCACTAACGGCCCGTGGTGAAACTGGCCCGTAATGAACAGTATATCACTTTATACCCATTAAGGGCCCGTTATTCAGTTGGGCCGTTTCCAGCAAATGTTATCTTTCGGCCTTCTCAGAGCCCATTTATTCTTGGGCTCATTTCCAGCATTCGTTTACTTACGGCCCGTTACTGTCATTTCTGCTTGTGGGCCAAATTCAGCCCGTGGTTACATCGGCCCGTTTGTGGTCCGTTAATACGTTGGGCCGTTTCCATAGCGTCATCAAATACGGCCTATTAACGATGGCCCGTTATGGTCATATGGCCCGTATAAGGCCCATTGATGATACGACCCGTAGAAGGCCCATTGTTTGTACGGCCCGTAGAAGGCCCATTGTTTCTACGGCCCGTATAAGGCCCATTATTTCTACGGCCCGTAGAAGTCCCATTGTTTCTACGGCCCGTAGAAGGCCTACTGTTTCTATGGCCCGTAGAAGGCCCACTATTTCTACGGCCCGTAGGAGGCCCAATGTCACTACAGTAAATATTAGCCCATGGTTATTGTGGCCTAGTTTTAAAAAGAACTGCACTGGCTACAAGCAAACAAATAAACAACACAACAAGGAAAAAAATAAGCAAGCAACTTATGCTAGGCTATCACGGTTGTTACACATATTACATCCACTAGGCATCAAAGTTCGCCACCAGTGCAAATATAGGGAACAAAGCAGCATATCATATACACTGGTTGTCAAATTTGGCGACCAGCGCAAATAAACGCCGCAGCAAAACAAATCCAGAACTGAAACCACTTCAGAAGATCTCAAGAAACAATATCCTGGGTACCCATAATGCTGGCAAGATGCTTAGCAAGCTTATTAACTTTCTCTTGTTTGGCGCTTAAATCCTCCAGCGCTTGCTGTTGCACCAGAAAATATGCATCTGAATTCTGCAGGGACTTCCTCAGTCCTTCAGCTTCCTGTCGCAGCACATCTGATCGATGTCTTTCAACTTGAAGTTGAGACTCAAGAAGACGAACTGATTCAGGCAGCGAGTTCGAAGAGCTTGTGCCAGCAGTAGTGGCCAGTAACTCGAACACTACATCAAGACAGGACTTTTGGGTTCCCTCACTGTCGTCAAGATAGTTTTTATCAGCTTTCTTGGAGACCAACAGGGATGTCTCACTATCTTGAACCTTATCTGCATTACTTCCTTTACCATTGGATAACGCGGTACTGTTCTCCAATATTTTGTCCGCATTCTAAAAGAGAAACAAGCAGACACATCACATGTTTACCATGTTGTATATGAAACTCATTTTGGTAAATGAGTTCAGTAGTAAAGTGGACAGGATAACAGCATGAAACAAACATATATCTATGTGCCATGGTCACTTTATGGTCTATATCATTCTAGTTTTTGTTGCCAAATCAAGATAGAGACACAGTTCAAATAATATTTGTTCAAGACAAAGCAGAATAGACAGAATATAAGTGTGGGTAACTATAGAGCAATAACAACACTTGTAATGTGCATGACATGAGAACATAACTGTTTATTCAATTGAAACTGAAATCAACATAGAGCAGGTTACAACAGCAAACCAGTTAAAGAAACAGGTTTAAAACATACCTGTTGCGCCATTGGAGTTTCAATTCCATCCTTCAAATTTGAAAATAGTTGGTATGAGTAAATACAGTAATGCAAGAGCAAAGGAGTATGAACCATAGCTACAGAACCTGACCTGAGAACAAATCTTCTTCTCCTTTAAGCGTTGAGTTGGGATTCGGAGTGGTGGTCCTCGTGCTTTGGGCACTGCAGTTCCCTTACTAACCGCTCGTGTTTGGGTGCTCTGTGGTGGAGACGGTGCTGTGTCAACTGGAACTGGGTTACTATCTGCCGGGGTTGGGGTTAAAAGGGGTGTAGCTGGTTCTCTGTCCAACTGGGTAGGGGTACAATCTGCGAGAGTCTGGGTTATGTGTGGTGGATCTGGTCCTTGGGCAAGTACAACCGTGGTTCTATCTGCATCAACTGGTAGCACTATCTTTTCTGAAGACCGTGTTGTTACTCCCTTAGATACTGCCATCACGCTCTCCAATTCAAATGGCTGATAAACAAGAAAAGTAATTGAAAGTATAGACATTGTATGATAGACAGGTGCAATGGATAGTGGGGAATAAAAGAGGGCATGAAATAATTCATATTTATGTTGTCTAACCAAACAGGATAGCATGACACAATTTCACATATATGATGGCTAACTAAACAGGATAGCATGACACAATTTCACATTATGATGGCTAACTAAAAAAGATGGAAAGACATAGTTCAAAATATGAGACTATGTAAACAGGATGACATGACATAACTATATAATGTGTTTATTAAATAGGTTGGCATGCCATAATTCACATACATTCATGGATAGAATGCCATAATTCTAAATATGATGACTGTAAACACTAAACAGGATGAGATGATATAACTATATGATGTCTTTATTAAATGGGTTGCCATGCCATAATTCAGATAGATGATGTGTATGTACTATGTAAACATGATGGCATGATATAATTCAAATATATGATTTATATAGTAAGCAAGTAAGCAGATGGCAATCTATATATGATGTAAAAACTAAGCAATGCAAGACAACATGCATGACATGGGTAATATAACCCTGCCAAGTTTGAGCATAGACCTCAGGGGGGAAATAGGACTGGTCATCAGTCTCTGAATCCTCCTCTGAGGAGCTCTCTGTAGCCAGCAAGATGTCTGCTTCAGCAGGTAGCATTGTCTGCTCTGAATACCTTGTTTTCACTCCAGATACTTCCATCACCGCTTCAAATGGCTGATGCACAGGAAGAGTAGTTGAATATACAAACGTTGTCGACAAATGGAACACGTAATACAAAAAAATGATAGCATGATATAATTCACATACATGATGATTGGCTAAACAGCATGGCATTGCATAATTCACATATATAATGCCTTTGCAACAAGATAGCATTGTATAATTCACATATATAATGTCTTGCAACAAGATGGCAATGCATAATTCACATATATGGTAATTAGACACTGAACAGGTGGCATTCACACAAAGCATGTCTAAACTAATCAAATGGCATAGCAATGCGAGACACCATACGCACGATATGAGCAACATAACCCTGCCAAGTTAGAGCATACACCTCGGGGGGGGGGGATAGGACTGGTCATCTGTCTCTGAATCCTCCTCTGAGGAGCTATCCGTAACCAGCGAGATATGCGCTTCGTCAGATAGCATAGTCTGCTCAGAAGACCTTGTTTTCACTCCAGAATTTGCCATCACCGTGTCAAATGGCTGATGCACACGAAGAGCAGTTGAATGTACTAACATTGTTGACGAATGTAATATGTAACGAAAAAAAAGATGGCCTGATATAATTTACATATAAGATGACTGGCTAAGCAGGATGGCATTGCAAAATTCACATATATGATGCCTGGCTAAACAAGGTGGCGTTGCATAATTCACATAAACGATGAATAAACTAAACAGATGGCATTCGCACAAAGGATGTCTAAACTAAGCAGATGACATATTTGATGTATAAAGTAAGCAATGCAAGACACCATATGCATGATATAACCAACATCAGCATGCCAAGTTAGAGCGAAGACCTCAGGGGGTAAATAGGAGTTATCTTCTCCTTCTGAATCCCCCTCAGAACAGATATCTTCCTCTCGATTACAATCCGAAATGCGTGGAGGGGGGCTGCCTTTGCGCCTACCATGGAGCGACGTCTGCATGAAATTATATTGCCACGCAAGGCTCGTCTCTTTTGCTCTACATGTTCAGTTCCATTGTTTACAATAACTGTCATGCATAGGAATAAAACATAGTGAGATTATGTAAGGAGTGCATGCAGAAATCCAGAGTGATGGTAGCAACCTGTGGATAGACCCAAAACCAATAATAGCAGGCAGATAATGGCTTCAGTTAATAAATACAGATAATGGCTTCTTTACTGTTTGTTTCCCACCCAACATGAAACTCATAGTAGACACCGGAGATTAACCAGATAGTAGATAGATACTATTGATAGCGGCCCCGATATGTACCCCACAACCATTTAAAAACTCAAGTTTGACCATTAGTTTGGAGCTGACTCAGAGTCTAATCGGTGAACAGGACGATAAAGTAGCATGTAATATTAAGCGATGCATAACGTAAGCAGACACGAAAGAGTGCGACCTCTCTTGCGGACCCGTGTAGTCCTCGAGGTCATCTGCTCGGTTGATGATGGTAATGCAGTTTTCATGGCTGCCAGCGGCGGGGAAGAAGATCTGAGGCGGCGAAAGACAGTCTGGAGGCCGGATCCCTGCTCTGCTGGACCCTTCTGTCGTTGGAGCAGCTGAGCTGGGGTGGACGACGGCGCAGCAGGACCGGGACAAACCACGCAAGGTTTTCTTTGACAACTATCTGTAAGAGAAGTAATTCTGTAAGGGCTCGTTTGAATTGGAGGATTCCAACAATGCAGGGATAGGAAATAGACAGGAATAGGATAGGAATGCACGTGCAAAACAGAGAATTTAAAAACACAGGATTTCTGCCAATCTGGGTGTTTGATTCACAACAATTGGAAGATCACAGGATGCAAAGAAGCATGGTGAGATTAAGTCAAACCACAAGAAAATGTACGGTTATAATGCTATTATGCTACTATCTCTTAGTCTTGTGCTTCATGAATAGGAATTTGAAAAGGAGGACAAGTGAAAATTAAAATTCCTACGTTTTTTCTTTCAAGGAGACACTAAAGGAACAAATCTGTGTGCTCAGTGGACAATATATATAACATGTAGAGTAAAAAAGAGATGCAACAAGTGTACAACCTCTTTGGCGAAGCCATGTCGATCTCAGCGTGATTGGGTTGGCCGGTGAGGATGCTCCGGCTGACTTTGCTGTCGGAGGAGGGGAAGAAGATCTTAGGCGTCTGGAGATGGAGCCCGAGGTACTGCTCCGCTGTGATGGAGGGTTTCGTCGTTGGAGCAGCTCCGGTGAGTTGTACGACACCGAGGCTGAAGCAGGACAAGAGAGACAACGAACAACGTTAACCTGAGTGGAATTATAATAGCATCTCCAATACATGATGTAAAATACATAACCACAAAGTGCTAGATGTAAATTACATCAGCCGCTCATCTCTGAACTTAACTGTCGAAACTAAACTTAACTGTCGAAACTGAACCTAACTGTCCAAACTGAATTTTGCTGTCGAAACTGAATTTTGTTGTCGAAACTGAACGCACTAGCAAGGTGAGGCTACACATCGGTCGACTGACTTTTTCATCTCTGGTCAGTCGATTTTGCAGCCGTTGGATACGAAATCAAGGGCCTGTGGTTCATCTTCAACCTCCACCCCCCTGAGCCGCCAGCCACCACCGGCCAAACAGCAGCCCCCCGCCGCCCCCATCGCCCCGAAAACACTCCCCACCGCCGCCCCGGCCATCCCTCTAGCCCCCCCCCCCCCGTGCCGAGCTTTTTCTCCGGCGATGCCCATGCCACCACCCCGCCACTGCCGGCGACCACCGCCCCCATCCTGAACCCTAAGATAGATAGTGGGGTACCTCTCCGGCGAGCCCCCCTTCCCGCTACGGCTGGTTCTTCCTTCACCCCGGCGAGCCCACCCCTTGGAAATCGACTGACCCAAAAGTCGATTGAGTCGACTGAAGTGTAGCCAAATCAGAGCAGCATCGCAAGCAAGAGCAAGAGCGAGAGCAGCAGTGCGAGCAAGAGCAATAGCAAGAGCAGACTAGGCAGGGGACTGAGATCAAGAGCAGAGCAGCAGCGCGAGCAAGAGCTAAAGCAGCAGCAGCTCCTACTGATGTGGACGTCGCCGCCGAGGGAGCGACACCGTGGAGGAAGTGGCCGGTGACGCTGCCGTGGATGGAGCCACGCCGTGTCGGCTCGGGACCGAGCGCCGGCAGCACCATGAGATCGAATCAAGAAGAAAATTTGGCGATTAGTGTACAACCTCTTTGGTGGCACCAATTAGGCCGCAGCTTCATCCGAGGAAACGGTGATGACGATGCTCTTCCAGTGGTGCAGGTGAAGACGGCGGTGTGGGAATGGAGGTGGCGTGAAAGACGAGGGGAACATCGGGGCAGCTCCTTGGAGGTGGAGGACGGGGTGGCTGAACCGGCGGGATGATGAGATCGACGACGGATCCTCATCTGGTACGGTGGATGAGGGACGTCGAGGTATTGCTGTGGACGACGTCGTCGCGGAAGAACCTCCGGCTGGGTGGCGGACGGAGCAGGGTGTGGGGTTTCGTCGCGGGTTTTCGCGGCCTTGGTGTACAAATGGGTGGGCGGATGGGATGGCAGTGGGGAACCATGGCTTAGAGACACGCTTGTCCGAAATGTGGGGTAAGTTACGAAAGTACCCCCCACCGATTTGAGGCGGTTCTTTCGGTTCAGGGGTACCACGGGCATTTCACGTGTCGGGATTTCACAGGAGGTGGGAGTTTTCGCGCGCGCTGTAATTTCGGAATAGCAAGGAGCGGGTTGAGATGGAGGGAGTTGTCGGAGCACAACGAGACAAAGATATATCTTAAATATTTCGGGCTAACAAGGCGCGGGTTGAAATTTCCGGACAAGCCTAACGTGTACTGTACCAAATCAATGCGCACTACAAATGTCATTCAAAACTTTGAATTCATGTTATGTTCAATTAAAATATTTCGCTACGTGTATAATGCATGCAACCTACTACTCAAATGAACGTTTTAGTGCATTCCAAACGTATATACTACCGCTTCAATATGAACTAAATTTGAATAAGATCTACAGTAATGATTGTTGTGAAGTCAAAGCATTTGAATTCGTTTCTCTGTTTTAATAAGATCTACAATCATCATTATTGTCAAGTTAAACCATCGTTTGTGTATTATCTTCACAGCACACCACATGATCAGTATCGAGTTACATATGAACTATGTGTACTATATGAACTCGAACTAGATTTTTTGAATCCACTTTATTTTGATTTCAAATCACATTACATTTCTAGCTCTAGCTAGATCTTCATAATCTAAACCATGTCTCATATGTATAATGTGTTTATCACATTATGTATGGTGCCCCGCCCCCTACGCCTACAAGTATTTAGATGTGAGTTGCAAACACCACACATTACCACAAATTCAAATAAAATGTGAGAATGTTCGATATATAGTATTGTTTAGATTGCTCGATATTTAGTTGTAAGCTGCAAACGCCGCACATTATCACAAATTCAAATAAAATGTGAGATTGTTTGATGTATAGTATGGTTTAGATTGTTCGGCATTTAGCTGTGAGTTGCAAACGCCATGCATTATCACATTATGGTATAACATGTGCACAGCACGTGTATCACCGCTATATTCATGCATGCAATGTTTAAAACACTATGATCTCCTATTCAAATATATGAATCCGCTTTCATATCAAATTATGATCTTTGTTAGTCTCTTACACCCACACAGTCCTCTAACCTTTGTAGCTACCACTAACTTTCTCTCGTGCATGCACACGCCCTCCTCGCCCTCCCCCTCCCTCGGCATTCTATCCACCGGGCACATTCATTTTTTCCTTTAGGTCGTTCTCCCAGAGTCTCCACAACTCCTTTCCGACACACACCGATCGATAAACCTCTCCAGCGATGCCTGCCTACAGCATACACACACAGCTTCAATCTCCTCCTTTATGTGTCCTTGCCTCGTGTCTCTCATATGGTCAGACACACGTGTAAACTCTCACCCCTCTTTTAATCGATCTCACAACCGCACACTCCTCCCCCTATCCAGCTAGTAGTTGGGCCTCTCGCACCACCTCCTAGCTCCATTCTCTCTGTCTATCCGTCTCACTGGGCCTTATTTGCCTCTAACAAATGGACGTACACCGACCGATCTCTCGCTATACATATAGCCAGCTAGGTCCTTATAACTCGTTTTTACCCACACATCGATCGATCTACCTCATTAGTTGTGTCTCTCCCTTCCTCCGACAAACAACAATTGATCTACCGATCTAGTTAGGTTTGCTTACCAAACACATGGTTCCCCTTCATCATCCATGGATGCGTCCCGACAGATCTATCACGCACAGGCACACACAGAAACACATCCCCACTCTTATTGATAACATTGCAGTTCCACCCTCAGTTTGTCTAGTAGGCCTCTCCCAACATCTCCGAGAAGCAACTCCATCACCCATCCAGCACTCTACCCCTCTCCCTCCCTCTCCCTCCCTCTCTCTCTCTCTCCTCTCTCTCTCTGTCCCATCATATTTCCCGTCCTTCAGTTATGTATGGATGTCGACCGATCTCCCTCATGACATAGCTGGGTCTCTCCTTCTCAACACATAAACGAGTCGTTCTACCTCTATAGTTAGGCCTCTGCCTACCCCTCCCCCACCCCCTCCCCCCCACACACACCGATACATCAAGCGCTCTAGTCATGTCTCCCTGCCACACACAAACTTGACATGTGCCCTCTAACGTTCCGGTAGGCCAGTCGCCCTATATCTTTGACTTGCACACACACACACGCAATTTCGATGGCTCTCTTCATCGATCTCGCACCCACCCGTACTTGATCCTCTCTTCGACTCTATCGATAGCTATGACCCCTCCCTCTCTTCTCGTGGATTGCCCGACCCTCTATGTATGATATGGATAGGCCTCCATTTCACACACATTGCATGCAAAATTTTGTTTGAGATGTCATCGACACATATTCCCACAAATAATTCACGAAATCAACCCCCCCCACCCCACCCCCACCACAAAACAAAAAACACTCACGAACGCGGTTTGTATCTCTCACACACACCCACGTAGGTGGGGGACGTGCACGAAGAGAAGAGGTGCATGCACGGCGCACGTACTCCCGTCTCTTTCCCAACCACACCCGCGCGGGTACACGGTGGAGCTCATTTCTGTACGAAAAAGGCAGCCCACGTGGTAATTTGGCACGTGTACTGGTTGTCCACTTGGTGGAGGGAGGATCGTCTACCACGGGTGAACAAACAAATTGCGACTTGACGCGTTATGTTAAATTAAAAAAAGAGGCAAACCATGTGGGGCCTACCTTAGAGGCAAGGCTCTATACACTGGAGTACTTTTGATGTGTCCCGTCAACTCGCAGAACGAGGAGAAGCTTGCTTAGTACGCCGTCTCCCCCGCCCACGGGCGCGGTGGCTCGCAGGATGAGGTGAAGCTTGCTCCTCCCTCGCCCATGCGCGCGGTGGCTCGCAGGACGAGGAGAAAAATTTACTACTCCCTCCGTTTACTCCTCGTCCCTACTACCTTGGTTATAGAGATTATATCATATTGTTTGGAATATATATGTCCTTAGTAGATTTCAATATGAACTACTAGTACATACTCCAAACACTGATGTATATAGACGTATTTTAGAGTGTACATTCACTCATTTTGCTCCGTATGTAGTAGCACTCTCCCTCGCCCCTCGACCCTCGCCCACGTGGTGGACGTGCAGCAATTCATTCGGTCTCATATAGCCAGAACGATATATACTGCACTACCATTATTGCTCGACTTCCCGAAGAGGCGAAGAGCCAATCGCAAGGTTAATATTTTGGAGATGCCAAGCGCAAGGTTATAGGAGAACGAGTAGTAGGTGCCGCGTCATTTATAAATAATTTTTTTTCTTCAGTGGCACGTACGCAATATGATAGGTTCATATGGAGAGAAAAGGAAACCGCTCCACTATATACATAGTCAGGACGGGCCAGCCTACACGGTTGCTTGCTGGGGTTGCTCTCTTCACACTCTCTCGCACAAAACGACTGTGGCCACATCTCTAACATCCCGGCGGATCACGTCCGCTTGGGGAAGGGGTGGATGCTTAGTGTAGATGCGGTGTCCGTCGCCGACGGCGAAAACCCACTGTCGGCACGTCCCGATCAGGGGTCCCCGCCGTTCTCTCTCACAAAGCCGGTGAGGTTGCCTTCGTCCCTTGCTCACTGCCGCGACGTGGGCAGTTGCCGCCTCCCGCCGCCCTCCTCAAGGTTGAGCTACGTCCCTCAGGTACAACTCCCTTTACAGCCGGCTTGCACCACTGCTCCAGCTGCCCACATCACTCCCTGTGGATATTTCTCTACTTCTTTGCCCCGCACATACCTGATACCTCTACTGGCTTCTACGTACTGTATTTGTGATGAGTTTATGTCTCATCAACTAGTCCTAGTAATCTTATTCTAATCACGCTTCTTCAATTTCTTTGCCACAGGGATGCTCATCTCGATTTTGGTGAAACTGCACAAAATGATCCGATGGTCAAAAGGTTGCAAACTTCATTTATTAGGAAGCTCGAACGTTGCCAGCAAATTGAAGCCTGGTCAGGGTTCACGGTTCAAGGGCTAGGGACTGCATGGATCGTTTTTTTCTTTAGCTGCCTCTGTTCCAAAATAAGTGTCAACTTTAGTAGTAGTACAACTTTGTACTAAAGTTTGCACAAAGTTGAGACACTTATTTTGGAACGGAGGGAGTACATATTTGCTATGATCTGTCAATCATTGAGATGCAATAGCATGCATGTTAGTCTCCTTTGTATTTGATGAAATGTTGCAACGGGCAACCTTGGACGCAAGATACATGTAACAGGAGCTGGAAGCTTCATAGCATTGTACAAATTTATCTCGCTGATAAATTACAGTACGTACTAGTACTATACTAGTACTTCCTCCGTTCCTAAATATAAGTCTTTGTAGAGATTTCACCATTAACCACATGCGGATGTATATAGATGCATTTTAAGTGTAGATTCATTCATTTTGTTCCGTATGTAGTTCACCTAGTGGAATCTCTACAAAGACTTATCTACTAGTAATAGCTAGCCCCCACTACTAGGAATTCTCTATCCTCTCCTTGAGCCACATCATCAAAATTGACGTAGCCGTTAGATGAAGTAAATCAGTCATAATAGCCGTCTGATCTAGACGTTGAGAGGCTCAGCACTAAGCCACATGCAAGCATGCAGAAATACCGTGGCACATGCATGTGAGTGGGTTTTAAATCACATCAACATGTCTGCATGCAAGCATGCACCGGTAGCATGCATGTAAGTGAGCTTTTAAGTCCCATTAACATGTCAAAAAGAAAAATATAATCCCATTATGCAGTAGGAGTTGGCTGATCTTTTTTCCTTATGTGGGATGATCTAAATGATGATGGGAGTTTATTTAGTTTGGCTACCACATTTGTCATGCGGTTATAGATTTTTTTTTAGTTCTATGAAATCGATAATTTTGCGCAGAGAGATATACCGTTGTTCCGCGGCAACGAGCGGGGACTCATCTAGTAATATTTAGGAACGGAGGGAGTACTATGTAAAGAGTTAGGTGTCGCACGGTGATAGTGTGAGGTGGGCCATGTAATCACTGAGCCTGCGTGTTTTCACTGCTCTTGCACTCCTCCGCTGTAAGAATGGAGAAAATTGTAATCTACTACCTCCTTTCGCCGAAAGCGTGGGACATCCAGCAGTCCTACCACCTCAGTAATAAAGACCAATGAGCCGTCAAATCACATAGACCCAGCAGTAAGTTGGACGGACGAAGCAACCATCACTCTTGCGCCAGTGAGAGGTCGCGTCCGCTCTGCTCGGGCATGAATGCGGCACCGATTTTTTGGATCCATGCTGACCGTTTTGGGCGGGAAGCGCGCGTGGGCGGTGGAGGGGCTTTGGGTGGGCCAGGCTGGTCAGGAGCGGGCATGGCAGCTGTCCGCATGTCCCTACCGGACACGCCCGGAAATGAGAGGATGCACCAACTCTCGCAGCTAAAATCGTACACTACACACCATATCTCTGTAGGAGTAGGTCAATCTGTCGCACTCTCTAACACACACATGTTGTTAAACACACACACGCACACGCACGCACCTTGGTCCCGTTGCACCTTCTAACGTGACTTATTAAACCTAGACGGAGGGAGTAGTAAGTATACGAGATACGGTGGCACACTGACTTAAGTCGAATACAAGTGCCCAAAATTTGTGTGCATGTTATAATAAGGATTCACTTAAAATAGTATGTGAGCGAATAGAGGGATCAATTGGACAGTGTTCCCGAGCAGTAGCAAGATGTGTGAGGTAGTAAGATACACCGCTGGCGCTTTTAATTTTTCTTATTAATTTTTTTGTTTCACCCTCTGACTGGTGGGACCCAACGTACTACATGGAGAGAGGTAAGGTGACTAAGGCTGCATTATTTCTGCACCACTTTGGATAGTCTTACCACCAAAGCCACATGACACGATTATGATTGAAATCCTAATGACTCCCACACACACACACACAAAAACACGGCATGCCTGTCACACGAATGCAGGAATGTATAAAAGGTTATTTTCCTCTCGTTGAACATAACGGGAGGGTTGTGTAGCTGGTTAGCCTGTTTGCTCATCAAACTTGAGGTCTTGGGTTCGATAACTACACTTGAGCATAATTTTTGCCAGGAGGATTCTTTGACTGGTTAAAATGTTTTCTAGGGTTTGCACGCTTCACACTCTCTCTCCAGTGTATATACACGCTGGAGTCTCAGCGCTTGTAGTTGCTCTCTTCACACTCTCTCGCCCTCTCCCGCTGGATCCTCAGCGCTTGTAGTTGCTCTCTTCACACTCTCTCGCCCTCTCCAGATCTAAACAAGACTTCGTTGGCCTCTCTCTCCCCTCACTGCTGCTCAAAGAGCTGGCAGGATTCGTCCGCTGGGAAGGGAAGGAGGCTTAACGCTGCCGCCATCGGCGAGGGAGGGAATCCACTATCGGCGCTGTTGTTCACTCTCCACCCAGCGGCGGCGCGGGAGGGCCTCCGACCCTTCTTCTTCGTCGTCGTCCCATCGCCCACCGAACCATGCCCCAAGAACATTAAGGTATATTTTACTTACTCCACATGCATTGCTCTAGCTGCATGTATACCATGAATCTAGGACATGGTTCAAAGAGGAAAGGGGTGGGGGAAAGTAGTGGCGAAAGTTGTATATAGCATGAATCTAGGACATGGTTCAAAGAGGAAATGAAGGGGGAAAGTTGTATATCATGAATCTAGGACGTGGTTCAAAGAGGAAAGGAATGGGCGAAAGTAGTGGGGAAAGTTGTATCGCATAAATCTAGGACGTGGTTCAAAGAGGAAAGGAAGGGGCGAAAGTACTAGTTCAAAAAGGAAAGGAAGGGACAAGGTTGTAGAGTTTGAGCAGGACTAGATTTGCTCAGCTCACATAGGGAAAGGTGTCTAAACATAACAAAACTGGGACCAACATAAATATGCTCCTTGGTTGTTTGTTCTTTGTTGCAATAGACTGTGCATGACCATAGTACATCGGTAGACGCACATGGTGCTGGTGCGTCCACTGTCCCGTGCAACTCATTAGCTATTGTTAATCTATGGCCCTGTTTGGTTAAAAACTCCCTAGTCCCTACCTGCTTGGTTCCAGGGACTAAACATGGACTAGAGGTTATTAAATGACATGATAAAAGACCATGTTACCCCTAGTAATGAACTAATAGAAACAAGGTGCGATGCGTGGCAGGGGCAACTGTTGGAAAAAGTCCCAAAAAGACTCCCTCGGGGTCTTCTTTCTTTAGTCCCAAATGCCCACTTTTAGTCCCGAAAAGTCCCTCCTGTTTGGTTTAGATGTGACTGACATGGAGTTTTTTTAGTCCCTACACCAAAATGTCCCTGTAAACAAACACCCTCTAATAATGCCACTGGAAAATTGATGCAATGCCACAGTTAAAAGCAAATTACATGTTTAACGAATTTTATTGTTAATATAATCTCTATGTTAATATTAATCAATGCCACCGTTTGAGAAATGCTACTGTCTTGCTTTCTTTCCCATTTAGATAAGGTAGATGCTTCTTTTTGTTGGCTTCTGCATCATCCACCGTTATTGACCACTAATTGTTTCCTTTGCACCTCTGTGTAAACAGGGTTATCTACTTCACCTCGTTGCCATTGTGACCTTTTGTTGCACTGCACAAAACACTTTTGTTTTAAGAGTGTTTTGTGCAGTTCAACCAAAATGTCACACCGACAACGTTGCTTGATTGCTTGATCTTAGTGGAACTGTACAAGAGGAGATCTTACTTCCTATCCGTTAAGGCGAATTTGGTTCAGATATTCTTCTTGTGAGTTGTTTGAATTCCGCATCATGAGAGGTCAGTACTAGCCTTCTTTCACATGATTCTGCAGTGTGCTTTCATATGTTGTGCTACTTGTACGATAATGTTGCTTGATTTTAGTGAACTGCACAAATGGAGACAAGACTTCCAATCTGTATGTGAACCGTAATATCCCATTGAGGTAAGATAAGGATATTTCACAACTGCTGGCCTGTATTTTGCCACTTTCATCAGAAAATTAAGTTTAGTACTATACTTGTGCTCCCTAATTGACATGCCAAATCTTACATTGAAGGCGAAGCTTGTCTGTTATTGAACCAAGTGATGACAGGGAAGAACAAGCGGAAGAAAAACAAAAATCAACTCCCGGTGTTGTAATGAAGCACTGGAACAGTGATGACACAAGTAATGATATAGTTTTGCATCTTAATTTATTGCTTGGCTGGAACGAGCAATTGTTTTGCCACTGATTTGATGCCATACGTAATTATCTCTACTTGTGCAAACAGGGATCTTCTTTGAAGATACCATATATTTTAGTGGAACTGCACAAGAAGATGTTGGAAACATTAAACTAATCGAGGAGTATATAGTAAGCATGGCCACCCCCGTAGATAGCAACAGATGGTTCCCGAGAAGTGCTTCATCTGTATGCTCTACACAATCAGCCTCCTAACAAAGGTTGGTACTCGCCCACTGATTTCATCCATATGATTGAGCTTTGTCATCTCTATTGGTGTTATGCTACTGTTTAGATACTGTCATGAAAAAGTGGTATTGTCCTTGGGAAGTGCTTCATTTGTGCTATTTTAAATATTTCCTTTCCTTTTTTCGAGCAAACATGGATGCTAGCATTTAGTAGTCCTCTTGTCTTTGCACAACAAGATCATCTTCCTCTAAAGAAAAATATGGAGTACATGAAGTGACTAGTTCCGATTATGCCAGGATGAAGAAGCAAGTCTATCTTCTCATCAGAAGGAGCAGTTGAAGGATGGTTACATTACTCCCCACAAGACCAAACTAACTTCAGCTCAGAAGGACTGACAAATCTCCATTTTTTTGCTGTGATGCACGAGTACAATGTTGTTCTAGGATTCTTTCTGGTGAGTTCCATTTTTTTAAAAGTGTGATCTACATGGACCATGTATGTGCCTGTTGAAACTGTCAATTCATAGTACAGTTTGCTTTATACTAATCACTTTTTTGTATTTGTGCAAACAGGGGTGCTCTGCTTGATTTCAACGGGAACTGCACAAAATGTTCATGAATACATCGAATCATTCATTTCCACCACAAGAAAGGAGGTGCCCGTAAGTTCAAGGCGTTGCAACATATAAGGGCGAAATCATATAAGCTACGCGCAAATTTGGTTGATTTTGGTGGAGCTGCACAAAAAGAATAGCTGGTTTATTTAGCACGAGTTGCCATGTCAATGTCCAAACTGATGGCAAACCCTGCCCATTCCACAATCGTAGGCATTTGATATTTTGGAATGGGACAACCTTGTCAAATTTTGCTCATTGATTTTAGCAAGATATGCGTTTGATATTTTTGAATGGGACGCCCTTTGCTGTCAGCAGCAGCGATCAATTTTTATTTATTCTTTAGTTGTGAAGTAAATATTGCCTCTGACATGTGAGTCGCTGAGATGCATAATCATCGATTGTTTTGAATGTTCTCTATGAATTGCCAGGCCTGTGTGTTTGATTGCAATGTACAGGAACACTAAAAAGCTGCTCAAACTCTTTGTACTCCTTCTGTTTCTTTTTACATCGCACATTGTGAAAGTGCATACTTTTTTGTATAAGATTGGTCAAAGTAGAGATACTTTGACTGCAGACAAAACTTGTATGCAGACTAGAAAGGACCGGAGGGAGTACATGTGAAACTGCTGCAAACGTGGTGATCACCCTGGGAATAATGCTAGTACGTATTGTTTTGCATGTTCATCCAATGCTAGTGATACAGGAATTCGAACTAATCGAAATAAATTCATTCATACACGGTCGGATTTCATATAAACATGTCGGATTTCATTACATTTCATACATTCCTCAACTAAAAAGGGGTGTTTGTGGCCGCACGCATCTCCCAGATGCAGAGGCCGGGGGTCATCCTCCTTTTCAAAATAAAAAACTAAAAAGGGGTGCACCGGAGGTATAATTAATTAACCGAAGCTAGCCACCTGTGTCTCGCTGAGCCAAACACAAGCTTCAGTGACTTAACTGCAGGTGCAGTTGCGTAAGTGACATGTGGCCTGTTGGGCCCACGTGTCAGTCAGCCAACTGCGCCAGCAGTTAAGTAGAAGCAGCGTTCTTCTCCAGCGCAGCTATCCGACTCCATGTCGCTGCCAAGAAGCTAACCGGCCGTCAATGGTCAACCCGCCTAGCTTGGCTTCAACCGGAGGGTAGCAGCGGTGGCCTTACTTGGACCCGAGCGGCGGCGACCTACCGTGTTCTACTCTTCCTTGTTTTCTATGTGGCGTGGCCTCGTTGGCAGCGGGGCGGGGCCTCGGTGGAGCCGGCGATGCCTCTGTCTCATTGCCGGCAATGGTCCCACACCATTGTCTACCTATGTACTCCCTCCTTTCCGGTTTATAGGGCTTATCTCAAAATTTTAGTTTTTCCATTTTATAAGGCTCAATTTGGTTGTTTTCCATCACATGTTCAGATTCCAAGGTGCATTAAATCATTGCATGCAAGTATTAAGAGAAAATTGACCAATGAATGTACTTTATCCATGCATGCATTGCAATTAATGCATTGATAAACATAATTTTTTGAGGATAACAAGAGCATTAATTAGGTGCTTTTGCAAAACTAGAAAAGGTATTCCACCACTCGCCATCTACCTTGATTGGTGAGATTTTTGAATTGAGCACTATAAACCAGAAAGGAGGGAGTAGTCAATAAACGAGAGAATTGCACAAGAAGCGGCCGACGGCTGGGACCAAGCAGCTCGAGCAGTATTTGTGTTTTGAGGTGTGAGCACTACAGAGTTTTTCGATGTTTACCCCAGATATTAATTTTTCTCCTATGAACAACAACGAAAACATCGTTGCAGGTATTAACTGGGTGGGCTGTGGCCCGTCTAGCCCAGGCCAGATATCCAGCCCAGATATTATTTGTTTTCAAGCTGAAAATGGCTAGCCCAGCTATACTTTTTTTAGGAATACCCAGGCAAGGTCAAGTTGTTATTCTCCGCCCCGCTGGGCTGCAAATCTTTCCTAGGAGGGATGCATTAGGCTTAACAAGAAAATGGGCTTTAAGAAATAATAAATGGGATGTAATTATAAAAACTGGATAGTAACTATAAAAAAATGCACCAAACAATGATTACTTTATAAAATATTATTTTTGGAATATTGAAAATTTTAATTTCATTAATTGTTGCGAGCGGAATGTTTCATTGGATTTTTACGCAATATAAATTTATATTGAAATTGTATTTAATCTGACTAAAATTTTGGGATAAAAATATTCGGATCCCATCAAAATTTGGGAAATTTTATTGAATTCTGTTTTGAGCGGTTGGTTGAAATGGGTTGTACTTTTAACAAAATGTAAATGGGTTGTAGTAAATTCCATTAGAATTCAAAAATGGGCTACACATTCTTACAAATCTCAAATGGGCTATAAGTTCTCTGCCAGACACTTCTGGCTTTACTAAGTTGACGCGCCCCCTAAAAAAATAGAGTTGACGGGTATGCAAGGCTTTGTCAACTTATAGTCAACACACGGTTCTAGCAGCAGTGGCCGTTGGATGTCCATCCAACAGATGTCATGCTTCTTCTTCAATCTCGGATATTCTAGCTTCACCCGCCCAAAAAATGATTCATCCCCCTGACATCTGGGGCGCACCGTTTCGGAAGCTGACCTGTGGGCCTACTAAGTTGACGTACCAAGGGCTTTGTCAACTTAGTCAATACAAACGATTCTAGCTGCAGTGACCATACGATGTCCATCCAATGGCTGTCGTGCTTCTTCAACCTCTGGTCTTCTTGCTCCAGCCGCCCAAAGCAGCGCCGGTCGTGCCGCCTGCTCCTGCCTCTCGTGGCCGGCTGTGTTGCCGCGGAGGCCTCACCGCCCCCTACTACTCCCACCGCTGGCCAGGCCATCCCTCCACTCACCCACTGACCCACACCCCCTGTTATTCTGCGACGATGGCAGCGCAGCCGAACCAGTGAACCCTCGTACTCCTCTTCGCGTGTGCATCCACTACCGCGTCTTCCCCGGCTCCGCGTCGTCCCCTTCCTAGGCCTCGCCGTCGTTCACCGCCGTGGTGCTCTCGGCGCGGCGTGGTCAACGTGGTCAAGGAACGACTTCCATCGGACGTGGACTGTACGTGGAGAGGCTGACAGCTGGGTCCACGGCAACCGCAAGGCAGTGCCTCCTTATTATGCGCAAAATAATTATTCCTCCACCTGACAGCGGGGACCCACCGGACGGGCCACCGTATTTCTTGAAAAAAATGATTCGCCCCCTGACTGCTGGGACCCACGAGCTACATCTTCGCACGCAAGGAACTGCGTCCAAAAAAAACGATTCGCCCCCCTGACTGCTGGGACCCACTAGCTACATCTTCGCATGCAAGGAAGTGTGTCCGAAAAAAAAACGATTCGCCCCCCGACTGCTGGGACCCACCAGCTACACCTTCGCACGCAAGGAAGTGCGTCCGGGCAAAAAAAATTGATTCACCCCCCTGACCGCTCGGACCCAGCAGCTACACCTTCGCACGCAAGGAAGTGCATCCGGGCAAAAAAAAAAAGATTCGCCCCCCTGACTGCTGGGACCCAGCAGCTACACCTTCGCACGCAAGGAAGTGCGTCCAGGCAAAAAAAACGATTCGCCCCCCTGACTGCTGGGACCCACCAGCTACATCTTCACAGGCAAGGAAGTGCCTGACAGTCGGGACCCACCTGGTCGAAGCGTACGTAGCGTTGTCATCCTGGTCGCGAACGTGTACATACATACTGGTCGATGTAGAGGCGCGCACGTGTCGTAGTAGAGGCGCACACGTGTCGTAGTAGAGGCGCGCACGTAGCATGTACACGTACGTACAGCGGCCAGGGTGCAAGAAAGAAAATACAGTCACGTATGTGTACATACGGGCGGGGTCTCGAACGCCTAGTCGCGCATACCGCAAAACGGAGGAAACGGACCTCCTACGGTCGAAATGGGGGTCATGTTGATCGGGAGGGGTGTGGCATACTGCAAACGGAGGAAACGGACCTCCTACGGTCGAAATGGGGGTCCTGTTGATAGGGAGGGGTGTGGCGTACCGCAAAACGGACGAAATGGACCTCCTACGGTCGAAACGGGGGTCCTGTTGATCGGTAGGGGTGTGGCGTACCGCAAAACAGACAAAACGGACTTGTGTTGGAGCACTACGGTCGAAACGGGGGGGGGAGGGGTGTGGCGTACCGCAAAACGGGACTCCACGGGATACTGTTCATCTCCACCGTCAACCTCCTCCATCCTCCACGGGCTACCGTCAACCTCCTCCAGCCTCCATGGGCTCCTGTTCATCCAGCCTCCACCGCGCGCTACTCCACCGGCTACTGTTCAACGACCCCTCCGCGGGCACCCCTCCATCGTCCACTGTTCATCCAGCCCTCTACACCACGGGGTCCTGTTCAACCACCCCTCCACGGCCACCCCTCCACCGTCTACTGTTCATCCAGCCCTCCACACCACGGGTTCCTGTTCATCCAGAGGCAATGCCACCGCTCACTGTTCATCCAAACCCCCCCCCCCACAACGCTCCATGTTCATCCAATCGATCGGCTTCAGTTAGCAGTAGTAGCGAAGGAATCGCTCCATCGGGTTCAGTTAACAGCCATCGATCGATTGCTCGGGTTCAGTAACGCGTAGCCTGCAGTGCAATCGCTCGGGTTCAGTTAGAGCCGAACGCCTCGCTCGGCTTCAGTTAGAGCCTACACCTCGCACACACACGCGCATACGTACGATAGAAATGCGCATCGCTCGGCCCCCGACCTCCCACCGTAACCGGCAACTCCCCGAAATTTTCCTCCCCCTCGCTTCTACCATGGTTTTTTCCGTCATGGACGGCCCAAACAATGTCATGCAGCTGCGTCTCTGGCCCGCCTAGGACGAAAAGCCCATTTTCTGTCATGATTTTTTGTCATAGAAGTAGGAGCCCACCACATCTATGATGATACCGGGTTTTATCACAATTATCGTCATAGAAGTGTCATATGTATGACAGAAAAAAAATTCATTCGGCCCAAAATGTCACGGATGTGTCTTTTTTTTGTAGTGCTGGCGGAAGCATACGGGAGGCCACGGGAGCGGCGGAGAAAGGCACCTGGAGGTAGCTCGTGCGCCAGCGCATCTAGCAAAGGCGGCAGCAGGTCGCGGGGTGCCCGGAGTCGACGACGGCGGGTACCCGGGCGACGGTCGGAGCCACATGCTTGACGCGAGCGGCACTATGGTGCACAGAGAGGCTGGCTAAAAAGCTCTATGGGCTCCTGGGAACTCCAGGAGTTCAGTGGCATGCTTGAACGCGAGCTATGGTGTCAGCAACCATGATGGCACCATGGACGGCGGCAGTGAGGTCTCGAGCCCGATGGAGGCGACGGCTAGAGAGGGCAATCGAACACGAGGAGAGAGGGGTTCGGCGTAATGGCTCACTGAGGTTGCAGGGGCGTCGAAGCGGGCTTGGGGGCACGTTGAAGATGGCGAATCGGGCGACGGCATTCGGCGGCCGTGGACGGGGAAGAAAAGCCGTAGCGCCATCTTGGGGTCATCCGGGATTGAGTGGGTTGGCGTAGAGGTTCTTGGGGCCTAGGAGGAGCTCAGGATCACAGCCACGGGGCAAGGGGACGGCGGTGGGCGCGGTGTTTTGTGATGGCACACTCCGCTTGTTCGGGCGGCCGTGGAAGAGAGAACAGAGAAGGGGGAGGAGGTCCAGAGAGGGGGGAATGGACAAAGGGGTCCAGCACGCCTCCTGTCGACGAGAGGACGGGCACGGGGAGGCCAGGTAGGCAGGGAGGAGGTGGAGGCCTCGGACGCGCTGGTGTCGACACGCCTCTGCCTACTGGCAGAGGTTGAAGACGACCGCTTCGCCCTGGTGGGCTGGGCCTCAGCTATAGTGCTGGGCCGGCTGGGCTGCCAGGTAAGCTCCAGGTAAAACTCTGTCTCTCTTTTAATTTTTGTTTCTGTTTTCTATTTGCTTTTTGTTTTCTTTGATTTAGTAAAAATACTAAACCACATATAAAAACCTGAAATAAATTGCGAGGACCTGTTGTATTATTTCCAACAACCCACATTTAGTTTCAGAATTATTTGAGCATTTAAAAATTGTAATAGCAATTAAATGCCCAAATTCAAATACATAATGATTTAATTCAAGAGTCCAGAAATGGGCTAGAAATATGTGCATCATTTTTGCCAGAGGTTTTCACCTTTATCAAAAATCATGAACTTTTCCAAAGGGCATTTCGGGTTCATTGAAAAGATTTAAACTTGAACCTAGTTGAAAATATTATCTGCTAGGGTTTGAACGTCCCCATTTAACCTTAAATAGAATTTAAACATGATGCAACACATGACTAGCTATCCCAGAGCATAACAGAACTAGGGATGTGACAGCGTGCGTCGAGCCCGTCCACGCGATGTCCGTTTCACCTAAAACTTGACGCAAGTTTGTGTCAGGGATGGGTCGAAAACGGACGGAATCCGGACATTTGTCCGTTTAGGGCCGCGTGTTGGGTCGCGCTATTCATCCGTTCTACCCCAAACGGACGCATCCGGATAGGATGAGGTCGCGCTCTGGAGTTGGCCTAACTGTCTCGCTAGCACTGGCTCAAGCACCTGTGGAGTCCAATGCATAATGGTGTACGGTGGTCAGATCCTATGCATGGATGAAAAGGAAAAAGAAGCACTCAGAATAACACCGCATGAAGCACTGTATAAGAAAATCATTCACGCTTGTGGGCTGAGGCAAGGGGACCCAATTTCACCTCTTCTATTTGTTATTGCAATGGATGCTCTCTCGGCCCTTATCATCCGTGCTCAACAGATGGGAGTTCTTAGCCCAATGCCCGGATGCACTCTGCTATAGTGGCTATCTATCTACACGGATGATGTGGTCTTATTCATCAGACCGACTGCCTTGGACCTTGAGTTTGTAAAGTAGGTGATGCACATCTTTGGATAGGCGTCGGGGCTGAAAATCAACTACCAAAAAACTTTGGCGATCCTTATTAGACCTGGCGAGGGAGACACGGAGAGAGTCGCAGCTGCTCTCCCTTGGAAGAATCATGGTTTTTTGTGCAAATATCTAGGGCTCCATCTTTTGATTAAGCAACTCAACTGTAACCAATGGCAGCCGCTGGTGGATGTGGTGCTGAACTTCCTACCAGGATGGATGCGAGGTATGATAACCAGGCCGGGCAGACTGATTCTTGTCAGTAGTGTGGTTAGGGTGAGGCCTATTCACCATCTGATTGTGGCGGATGCTCCGAAGTGGGCGCTAGATAGAATTGATAGAGGATGTAAAGCCTTTTTCTGGGCTGGTTCAGAAAAGATACATGGGGGCAAGTGTCTGGTAGCCTGGAAGCGTGTCTGTCGGCCGAAGGAGTTGGGGGATTGGGCGTCATCGATCTACGTATGCATGGCATCGCTCTCCACCTTAGATGGGAATGGCTCAGGTGAACAGATACCTCAAAGCCGTGGCACGGTCTGGCCATGTCCGCTGACAAAGAGATGCGGGCTGCGTTTGCCAGTTTGGTTCACTAGAAAGTTGGAGATGGGAACCGAGTGCTGTTTTGGAACGATAGATGGGTCAATGGAATTCGAATTGCTGAGATTGCTCCGCTGGTGACTGGGAAGGTTGATACGTCTCCAACGTATCTATAATTTTTGATTGTTCCATGCTATTATATTACACGTTTTGGATGTTTATGGGCTTTACTTTACAATTTTATATCATTTTTGGGACTAACCTACTAACCGGAGGCTCAGCCCGTATTGCTATTTTTTTGCCTAATTCAGTATTTCGAAGAAAAGGAATACCAAACGGAGTCCAAACGGAATGAAACCTTCGGGAGCATGATTTTTGGAACGAACGTGATCCAGAGGACTTGGAGTGCAAGTCAAGAAGTAGCCGAGGCAGCCACGAGGGTGGAGGGCGCCCCTCCCCCCTACTGGGCATGCCCCCTATCTCGTGGGCCCCTCGGGCGGCCACCAACCTACTTCTTCCTCCTATATATACCCACGTACCCCGAGAACATCAGAACAAGCCACGAAAACCTATTTCCACCGCCGTAACCTTCTATATCCACGAGATCCCATCTTGGAGCCTTCGCCGGCGCTCTGCCGGAGGGGGAATCGACCATGGAGGGCTTCTACATCAACACCATAGCCCCTCCGATGAGTTGTGAGTAGTTTAACACAAACCTTCGGGTCCATAGTTATTAGCTAGATGGCTTCTTCTCTCTCTTTGGATCTCAATACCATGTTCTCCTTGATCTTCTTGGAGATCTATTCCATGTAACTCTTTTTGCGGTGTCTTTATCGAGATCCGATGAATTGTGGGTTTATGATCAAGTTTATCTATGAGAAATATTTGAATCTTCTCTGAATTCTTTTATGTGTGATTGAGTTATCTTTGCAAGTCTCTTCGAATTATCAGTTTGGTTTGGCCTACTAGATTGATCTTTCTTGCAATGGGAGAAGTGCTTAGCTTTGGGTTCAATCTTGCGGTGTCCTTTCCTAGTGACAGCAGGGGCAGCAAGGCACGTATTGTATTGTTGCCATCGAGGATAAAAAGATGGGGTTTATATCATATTGCATGAGTTTATCCCTCTACATCATGTCATCTTTCTTAATGCGTTACTCTGTTCTTTATGAACCTAATACTCTAGATGCATGCTGGATAGCGGTCGATGTGTGGAGTAATAGTAGTAGATGTAGGCAGGAGTTGGTCTACTTCTCACGGACGTGCACGTGATGCCTATATGCATGATCATGCCTAGATAATCTCATAATTATTCGCTTTTCTATCAATTGCTCGACAGTAATTTGTTCACCCACTGTAATACTTATGCTATCTTGAGAGAAGCCACTTGTGAAACCTATGGCACTCGGGTCTATCTTTTATCATATAAGCTTTCAATCTACTTTTATTTGCATCTTTACTTTTCCTATCTATATTTAAAATACCAAAAATATATTTATCTTATCATATTATCTCTATCAGATCTCACTTTCACAAGTGGCCGTGAAGGGATTGACAACCCCTTTATTGCGTTGGTTGCGAGTTCTTTGTTTGTTTGTGTAGGTGCGTGGGACTTTTGAGGAGCCTCCTACTGGATTGATACCTTGGTTCTCAAGAACTGAGGGAAATACTTACGCTACTATTGCTGCATCACCCTTTCCTCTTCAAGGAAAACCAACGCAAGCTCAAGACGTAGCAAGAAGGATTTCTGGCGCCGTTGCCTGGGAGGTCTTCGCTCAAGTCAAGACATACCAAGTACCCATCACAAACTCATCTCCCTTGCATTTACATTATATGCCATGTGCCTCTCGTTTTCCTCTCCCCACTTCACCCTTGTCGTTTTATTCGCCCTCTCTTTCCCAATCTCCTCTCTCTCTTTCGCTTACCATTTTGTTTGCTTGTGTGTTGGATTACCTGTCGCCATGGCGCAAGATAATACCAAATTGTGTGATTTCTCCAATACCAATAATAATGATTTCCTTAGTACTCTGATTGCTCCTCTTAATGATGTTGAGTCTTGTGAAATCAATACTGCTTTGCTGAATCTTGTTATGAAAGATCAATTCGCTGGCCTTCCTAGTGAAGATGTCGCTACCCATCTAAACAACTTTGTTGATTTGTGTGAGATGCAAAAGAAGAAATATACGTATAATGATATTGTTAAATTGAAGTTATTTCTGTTTTCACTTAGAGATCATGCTAAAGTTTGGTTTTCGTCTTTGCCTAAAAATAGTATTGATTCATGGAACAAGTGCAAAGATGCTTTTATCTCTAAGTATTTTCCTCCCGCTAAGATTATCACTCTTAGAAACAATATTATGAATTTTAAACAACTTGATCATGAGCATGTTGCCCAATCTTGGAAAAGAATGAAATTGATGATTCGCAATTGCCCTACTCATGGTTTGAATTTATGGATGATCATACAAAAATTTTATGCCGGATTGAATTTTGCGTCTAGAAATCTTTTAGATTCGGCCACGGGAGGCACGTTTATGGAAATCACCTTAGGAGAAGCTACAAAACTCCTTGATAATATTATGGCTAATTATTCTCAATGGCACACCGAAAGATCTACTAGTAAAAAAGTGCATGCTATAGAAGAAATTAATGTTTTGAGTGGAAAGATGGATGAACTTATGAACTTGTTTGCTACTAAGAGTGCTCCTATTGATCCCAATGATATGCCTTTGTCTACTTTGATTGAGAATAATAATGAATCTATGGATGTGAATTTTGTTGGTAGGAATAGTTTCGGAAAGAATGCTTATAGAGGAAACTTTAATCCTAGACCGTTCCCTAGTAATTCCTCTAATAATTATGGAAATTCCTACAATAATTCTTATGGTAATTTTAATAAGATTCCCTCTGATTTTGAGAATAGTGTGAAAGAATTTATGATTTCTCAAAAGAATTTTAATGCCTTGCTTGAAGAAAAATTCCTCAAAGTTGATTATTTGACTAGGAACTTCGATAGACTCTCGCTTGATGTTGATTCTTTGAAACTTATATCTACTCCTCCTAAGCATGATATCAATGAGTCTCTCAAAGCTATGAGAATTTCCATTGATGAGTGCAAAGAAAGAACCGCTAGATTGTGTGCTAAGAAAGATGGCTTTATAAAGGCGTGTTCTTCTAGTTCCATGAAAATAATGATGAAGATCTTGAAGTTATTGATGTGTCCCCTATTAGATCTTTGTTTTGCAATATGAATCTTAATAATAATGGGATTGGAGATGAGTCAACTTTAGTTAGAAGACGTCCCAATGATTCGGAGTTTTTAGATCTTCATGCTAAAATTGGTAAAAGTGGGATTGGAGAGGTCAAGACTTTAAATAGCATTGAACCCACTATCTTGGATTTCAAGAATTTAATTATGATAATTGTTCTTTAGAAGATTGTATTTCCTTGTTGCAATCCATTGTGAATTCTCCTCATGCTTATAATCAAAATAAAGCTTTTACCAAACATATTGTTGATGCCATGATGCAATCTTATGATGAAAAACTTAATTTGAAAGTTTCTATACCTAGAAAACTTAATGATGAGTGGGAACCCACTATAAAGATTAAAATTAAAGATCCTGAGTGTTTTGCTTTATGTGATTTGGGTGCTAGTGTTTCCACGATTCCGAAAACTTTATGTGATATTCTAGGTTTCCATGATCTGATGATTGCTCTTTAAATTTGCACCTTGCGGATTCCACTATTAAAAAGCCAATGGGAAGGATCAATGATGTTTGACGGTGTCCTGGACTAGGGGGTACTCACCACGTCGTCTCCCGATCAGTTGGATTGGGCCGAGGACCCCCATGGCCGTATACTCATGGGCCAGTTCGGACAACCCCTGCCGCATACAAGGAAGACTCCACAAGACTTGGCGCCCAAGACAAGGACTCTCCTAAACCCTAGGCCTTCGGTGTCTTATATAAACCGAGGCCAGACTAGTCAATAGACAATCTCATATTCATGACTACAATCTCGTGGTAGACACATGTACTCTGTATTATACCCCACATGAATACAATCAAAAGCAAGACGTAGGGTTTTACCTCCATCAAGAGGGCCCGAACCTGGCTAAAATCCTGTGCCCATTTTACCATAGCTCCAAGACGCCTAGCTTAGGACCCCTACTACGAGATACGCCGGATATTGAACCGACATTGGTGCTTTTATTGAGAGCCTGCTGGGTGTTTGTCGTGGATCGATGGGATGATCAGGTGATGTTTTTTCAGTAAGATCAGTTTCATATAGATGATCTTTTTTGCAAAATCATTGCTGTCGTGTCGTACTACTTTGCCTACAGGCAGATCGGGATCAAAATAACATAGCGGCGGCTGTGTGTCCGTCATCGGGCAGTATGTCGAATCTCAGAAGCGTCCGCGTTTGCGGACTTGATCTAGGTCAATGCAGAAGAAATTGTGTACGGCGATCTAATAATGGCGTTTCTCCCGAGGAGAGTACGTATGCATAGTACTTCCGTGGAAGTGTACAACAGGGCCGAGATGAATTCGGCTTTGCGCGTCGGTAGACCAGACTTTAGCTCGTTGGAGCAAATTAGGAAGATTCCTTTCCTTCTTTTTTAATTCAGCTCCCAATTCGGTCGTAGGTTGTCTGCTACCTTTCTCTGAAAAGTGCAAACCGATAGTATCATCTTAACACATCTAAGTACTTCTTTTCCAAGCACGGTCTTCAAGATCTGGGCTACACACACCACTCCACTCCACGTATTGGTAAATACTACTAGTTCAATTAGTACTATTTCTTGAAAAGATCAATACGGTCTGGTGCTAGTTCAATTCGGACCAGTTTTTCTGTTATTTGCTTTGATCTTGCTATAGCTCGGGTCTGTTACAGTCGTCGGATCAAGCATGTTTTATTTTTCTTAGCTATTATTTAGCACATAAGTTGTTACACGCGGGATATCTCTCTGTTGGTTGTACTGTATTATTTTTTGCAGAAATATTTTGCTGACATTTGTACAAATGTTTTCTGTCTGCGTCAATCGGGTGAGCCGACCCACGCGTCAGAACCTTCGTCAGACCAAGATTCATGTTCAGATCGGCCGTTCCATATATTGATCGGCCCGACGCAGTCTTGAGACACTCCGGCAAGGGTTGCGGCCATCCAGGGATTTTTGCATCACGGTTTTTAAAGATCTAATTAACAAACAATGCAAACTAGCCCTGCACTAGCGCTTCATCATCGCTTGGATGTGGATTTTTTTTGTCCGCAGTCTGGCGAGCGCCGTATCTGCAACAGGATCTTCCCTACAAAAAATACGTCGTCACTCCTCCGTCTTCATTGACCTAGGCGCAGGCTATGTTTCTTTTATCTACTTTGCGTAAACTTAATTATGCAAAGAATTTTTTTTCTTTCAATTATTATTGTTACTTGCTTGCACTATTCTACGTGTGTAGGCAATCAACTCGACCACGTCATGCGGTCAATTCTATGGGCCAACGCTGTCGTCCTGCCTGCATTGATCAAGTTGTGGCGTCGCCTCAGCGCGCGTCCCTGTGTCAACATCTACGCGACAACTCTGTCGGGAGGACCTTGGCGTTCAGGCCATATTTTTTTAATTATTTACTTTACTTAAATTCATTAAGTAGAGGATTCTTTATGTAAATAAATAAATATTATTATTATCTCTGGCTTGCACTATTTTACCTGTGCAGGCAATTGACTTAGATCGGGCCGCACTATCCCCTCGGCATGGTGTCCACATCGCCCATCTCCATCGACCGAATTGTGTCGTCGCCTTGGAGTGCTGCCCTGTGTTGGCAACCCCGCATCATCGCTTCATCAACCTACTCGGCCGGAGACTCCAGTGTCATCCGGCGACCTGCTCCATCACCTCAGCTAGACTGGGGGCTTCGCCTCTTCGGAGTGCCGAGCTCTTCGCTCAGCCACATCGGGCTTGGGGGCTGAGACCTTGTCCCGCACCAAGCTCGGACCGCGTCATCAATGTCGAACACATTAACCAGCTAAGTCGCTTTCATGCTCAAAAACTCCCAGTTTTAAATTTTGTTCGGTTCGACCAAGCATTATACTTTTTTGGCAAAAAGTTGCCTGTGAAAAACTTTCTTGTCGAAACCTTGTTTGTGACACACAAATTCAAATACCCCATTTAAACGGGGGCTTCCTTTATGGAGCATTTCCTCTTCCATATGATTATACTTGTACAGCTTCGTTCCTTATCTGTGTATTACGCCACAATATGCACCATATTGACTTAAGTGTTCCGCAAGCTGGGTTGCCTCGCTCTGTGCTTACCCCTACGTTTCCGATTGTTCGTCTAGGGAGTAAAGGGAGCACCTCTGCGATTGTCACGACCGGGTCCTCCGAGCTCTGACCTCAGACCGAGTGAAGCCGAAAGCTAGCGCTCTTATTGTTTTCAATTATGGCCGACACACAACGGAACTCATCAGTACAAAAAATCTATTGCACAAGTCTCATAGTAACAATGAGCAACCGAAGAAAGGTATCGGTGGGGGTACTATTTTCTTCGAAGATGCTTCTTACACTTCATCAGTAATATAGCATAAGTTCCCTGAGCGCGCTTTGTCTGTTACAGCCTTACGGCCTGATTGCCTGGTTATCGGAAACATCGTCTATATTCTCGATGGGTCGAGTACATAACACTTTTCGGCCCTTGGCCGAAGAGGGAGAAGCCGATGGTCGGTTAAGACGCGTTTAAAGTTCGGGTAAACACATATATGATATAAGTACTTCGGTACATACAATCATTATACATAAAATTCTTTTACCCAAGTCACTCAGGGGCTCTTAAATTTATGCGAGCTGTTTTATGATAAGTGTTCTTCTTCTTAGTCGTTGCAAAGTCTTTTTTCTATCACTCCTTTTTTCGACGCAGTGTGTGGTCAATAGCCAGGGAGCCTATTTTCTCTCTCAAAGCCGCTAAAGTTTGCTAAACTGGCCTTACAAGAAGTACTTCGCCTTCGGGATAGGAGGTTGAAGCCGTAGGCTGACCCGCTTGAAGTCTTGAGATAGGGTGTGTCATGTTAAAGCACGATAGAAGCACAATTTTTTTTCTAAGACCAATTTTCTGATTGGCACCGAACAATTGATCTAGTTTGGACGTCGAGTTTTTACTGACGTTTTTTGGTTTTCCAATCCTATGGCACTTTTCAACTATTTGTGTGTTTTCCGCATAAGTCTCGCAGTGCAGCGCCAGACACCTTTAGAGATTCGGCAAAAATTCTCGGATATTGCTATATATGCATCAATTTTGAATTGTGTCTTTGGTCAATAGTTGGGTTGCCCGGCTCCTATGCTTACCTCCTACGTTCCGCTTTTGTTCGGCTAGGTGTGCAAAGGGAGAACCACTGCGATTGTGCTTCCAGCTTGCATGGTTAAGCACCTCAGTGGAGAAAGCCGAAAACTGACTATCACAATAAGCGTAAACTGGTCAGCGGTCCGATGACTGTATTAAATGACGGGCCGTTCATAACATTGGCTGAAGTACTTACGGATTGACCTCGGCTGTCGCCGAACACTAACCGGGGGGGGGGTACTTGCTGGCCTCCAAACTTTAAGCTTCTATGACTAAGTGAAAGTTATAAAGCCCGCATATCTGATTGCCTCGTTTCCGCTAACACAACCGCCTTCGGGCATCGACACGTCGGCTAAGGGTTGTTTTGTTATTGTGGAAACACCCTGCGTACCATCTACAAGGGGGTAGAAGCCGATGATGGGCCACTTTCAGATTATAAACGGTCGCTACGGAGGTAAAAATTTGGTTCATTTAGACCACAGAGTTTGGAAGATTTCCCCGAACTAAATCCTCAGTATTTTCCTCCCACATTGATTGGAGCTGAGGTTTCATGATCATGCTTAGCATGACAACCCAAAGAAAGGAACCGATAGCGGGACTATTTTCTTTGGACGATGTTTCTTATGTTAAACAATAATATAACATGTCTCTCTACGTACCTTTATTTATAAAACCGTATGGCCGGATTGCCTTGTTTGCCGTAAATCTTAGCCCTCATAAAGGCTTTATAAAGTAGGACAAACACTCCTCGGCTGCTGGCCGAGGACGTTGAAGCTGATGGTCGGTCAACAAAGTTTTGTACAATGCGGATCCGAGCATTAATGACGTAAAGTACTTGGATACATAGAGTCATTACACATAATTTGTGATTTTACTATGGATATCGATCCTTAATTCGGCCTCCCGTGCCCGCATTAAGGCTCGGGGGCTACTAGGCTTCGGGCTTATTATTTACGAATATTAAAAGGGCACATCGATCTCCTAATCTGGTGTTGCCACCCGACCAGTGTCTCGGGGGCTAGTGCATTGACAATCCAATGCAGAAAATTTAAAGTGCAATATAGTTTTCAAGGAGATTATTATCCTCAGGTTGGTCGGCCGCACCCAACCTGAGTCTCGAGGACTTTGCACACCGCTTTTCTATTCCTAAGTATGCTGCCGAGCTGGGAATTGATCCTCAGGCTGATTTTATGAATCGACCTGAGTCTCAGGGGCTACTAGGGCCAGTGGTTTGATTTTTTCCTTCAGGTGCATCTCAGATATTAGGCCAACACGCACCTTCAGGGCTACTGGCTATACATCTCGGCAGAGATTAATTGCATAATTCGGAATTAAATTCATGAAAATCAGCCCATGGCTGAGGTGGTGCACCACCTCAGATACAGTCCGGCATTGGTGCTCGATTACAATAGACACCCCGGAAGCAGTCCGGTATAAAGCTCGGACGCCAGTGGCTGGCTCCATAGAGGGCATTTCCGGCATTAAGCTCGGCTAAACTCCTTCAACTTTTTTGAACCAAGGTGAACTATGACACCTCGAATATAGTCCGGCGTTGGAGCTTGGACATAGTCCGGTGTTGGAGCTTGGACATAGTCCGGCATTGGAGCTCGGATACATTCCGGCGTTGGAGCTCGGAAGCGGTCCGGTGTTGGTGCTCGGCTGCTAAAGATACCTCGAATGCAGTCCGGCGTTGGAGCTCGGACGCAAGAGGACACTACCGCCCGGGAACAACTCCAAACCCGGGGTGTGGCATAAAAATAAACAAGGCATTGATAAAGGTCGAAAGCTTAAAGGGGCTCCTCGGATACCCGACGTGTAAACTCTTTGGATGCATTTCGGCGATCCTCAAGATCGATGATGAGAAGATTTGTTGAACCAGTTTTCAAGACCAACGACCGAAGATGAAGAACAGTTCGGAAGAATAGAGGAGCGTCCCCAACTTGAAGACCGGTTTAGGGGGCTATTGATGGTGTCCTGGACTAGGGGGTACTCACCACGTCGTCTCCCGATCAGTTGGATTGGGCCGAGGACCCCCATGGCCGTATACTCATGGGCCAGTTCGGACAACCCCTGCCGCATACAAGGAAGACTCCACAAGACTTGGCGCCCAAGACAAGGACGCTCCTAAACCCTAGGCCTTCGGTGTCTTATATAAACCAAGGTCAGGCTAGTCAATAGACAATCTCATATTCATGACTACAATCTCGTGGTAGACACATGTACTCTGTACTATACCCCACACGAATACAATCAAAAGCAGGACGTAGGGTTTTACCTCCATCAAGAGGGCCCGAACCTGGGTAAAATCTTGTGTCCATGTTACCATAGCTCCAAGATGCCTAGCTTAGGACCCCTACTACGAGATACGCCGGATATTGAGCCGACAATGTTCTCATTGTTGCAAATAGAAATTTGGTGCCCGTAGATTTTATGGTTCTTGATATAGATTGCAATCTTTCTTGTCCTATTATTCTTGGTAAACCTTTCCTTAGAATGATTGGTGCGATTATTGATATGAAGGAAGGGAATATTAGATTCCAATTTCCATTAAGGAAATGCATGGAGCACTTTCCAAGAAATAAAGTTAAATTACCTTATGAATCTATCATGCGAGCTACTTATGAATTGAGTGCCAAAGATGTCACTACTTAGATCTATCATCGCTTTTATGCCTAGCTAGGGGCGTTAAACGATAGCGCTAGTTGGGAGGCAACCCAATTTTATTTGTGTTTTTTGTTTGTTTATGTTTAGTAATAAATTTTGCATCTACCTTCCGTTTATATGTGTTTTTATGTTTTAATTAGTGTTTGTGCCAAGTAGAACCTATAGGATAACCTATGGTGATAGTTAATTTGATTCTGCTGAAAAACAGAAACTTTGTGCGCATGAAAATAGTTTTGTTAATTCACAGAAACGTGATTTTGCGTTAATTCTTTTTTTCTGTAGATCAATAGACAAATTTATCAGGACTTCCTATTTTGGTAGGATTTTTAGAGTTCCAGAAGTATTCGAGAGTTACAGATTGCTACAGACTGTTATGTTTTTGATAGATTCTGCCTTTTGTGTGTTGTTTGCTTATTTTGATGCATCTATGGCTAGTATTAAGTGGTATGAACCATAGATAACTTGAAATACAGTAGGTTTAACACCAATATAAATAAATAATGAGTTTATTACAGTAGCTTATGTGGTGGTTTTTCTTTCTTTCACTAACGAAGCTTATGAGATTTCCTGTTGAGTTTTGTGTTGTGAAGTTTTCAAGTTTTGGATAAAGATTTGATGGACTATGGAATAAGGAGTGGCAAGAGTCTAAGCTTGGGGATGCCCATGTAACCCCAAGATATTCAAGAATAGCCAAAAGCCTAAGCTTGGGGATGCCCCCGAAAGGCATCCCCTCTTTCGTGTTCGTTTATCGGTAACTTTACTTGGAGCTATATTTTTATTCGCCACATGATATGTGTTTTGCTTGGAGCGTCTTGTATTATATTAGTATTTGCCTTTTAGTTTACCAAAATCATCCTTTCTGTACACACCTTTTGGGAGAAGCCCACTTGATTAGAATTTATTAAAATACGCTATGTGCTTCACTTATATCTTTTGAGCTAGATAGTTTTTGCTCTAGTACTTCACTTATATCTTTTAGAGCACGGCGGTGGCTTAATTTTGAAGAAATTTTTGATCTCTCATGCTTCACTTATATTATTTTGAGAGTCTTTTAGAACAGCATGGTATTTATTATGGTTATGAATTTGGTCCTAGAATGATGAGCATCCAAGTTGGGTATAATAAAAACTATCATAGAAAGTGCATTAAACACTAGGATCAATTTGATGCTTGATAATTGTTTTGAGATATAAAGGTGGTAATATTAGAGTCATGCTAGTGGGTAATTATGAAATCGAGAAATACTTGTGTTGAAGTTGGCAAGTCCCGTAGCATGCACGTATGGTAAAAGTTGTGTGACAAATTTGTTGCATGAGGTGCTCTTTTAATTGTCTTCCTTATGAGTGGAGGTCGGGATCGCGCGATGGTTAACTCCTACCAACCCTTCCCCTAGGAGCATGCGTAGTAGTACTTTGCTTCGAGGGCAAGTAGACTTTTGCAATAAGTATATGAGTTCTTTATGACTAATGTGAGTCCATGGATATACGCACACTCACCCTTCCACTTTGCTAGCCTCTATTGTGCCGCGCAACTTTCGCGGGTATCATACACCCATTATTTACCTTCCTCAAAACAGCCACCATACCTACCTATTATGGCATTTCCATAGCCGTTCTGAGATATATTGCCATGCAACTTTTCACCATTCCGTTATTATGACACGCTTCATCATTGTCATATTGCTCTTTGCATGATCATGTAGTTGACATTGTATTTGTGGCAAGGCCACCCTCATAATTTTCATACATGTCACTCTTGATTCATTGCATATCCCGGTACACCGCCGGAGGCATTCATATAGAGTCATATTTTGTTCTAAGTGTTGAGTTGTAAATTAATAAAAGTGTGATGATCTTCATTATTTGAGCATTGTCTCAAGTAAGGAAAGGATGATGAAGACTATGATTCCCCCACAAGTCGGGATCAGACTTTGGACTTTAAAATAAAAAAGAGAGGCCAAAGAGCCCACCAAATAAAAAAGAAAGGCCAAAAAAATAGAAAGGTCAAATAAAAAAATGAGAGAAAAAGAGAGAAGGGACAATGCTACTATCTCTTTTCCACACTTGTGCTTCAAAATAGCACCGTGATCTTCATGATAAAGAGTCTCTTGTGTTGTCACTTTCATATACTAGTGGGAATTTTTCATTATAGAACTTGACTTGTATATTCCAATGATGGGCTTCCTCAAAATGCCCTAGGTCTTCGTGAGCAAGCAAGTTGGATGCACACCCACTTAGTTTCTTTTGTTGAGCTTTCATATATTTATAGCTCTAGTGCATCCGTTGCATGGCAATCCCTACTCACTCACATTGATATCTACTGATGGGCATCTCCATAGCCCGTTGATACGCCTAGTTGATGTGAGATTATCTTCTCCCTTTTTGTCCTCACAACCACCACCATACACCACCATAGTGCTATGTCCATGGCTTGCGTTCATGTATTGCGTAAGAGTTGAAAAAGCCGAAGCGCGTTAAAAAGTATGAACCAATTGCTTGGCTGAAACCGGGGTTGTGCATGATGGGAGTATTTTGTGTAATGAAAATGAAGCATGGCCTAACTATATGATTTTGTAGGGATAAGCTTTCTTTGGCTATGCTATTTTGATAGGACATGATTATTTGTTAGTATGCTTCGAAGTATTATTATTTTTTTGTTTTATAAGCTTTTATCTTGAATCATTTGGATCTGAACAATCATGCCACAATAAAGAAAATTACATTGAGAATTATGCTAGGTAGCATTCCACATCAAAAATTCTGTTTTTATCATTTACCTACTCGAGGACGAGCAAGAATTAAGCTTGGGGATGCTTGATACGTCTCCAACGTATATATAATTTTTGATTGTTCCATGCTATTATATTACCCATTTTGGATGTTTATGGGTTTTATTTTACACTTTTATATCATTTTTGGGACTAACCTACTAACAGGAGGCCCAGCCCGTATTGCTGTTTTTTTGCCTATTTCAGTATTTCGAAGAAAAGGAATACCAAACGGAGTCCAAACGGAATAAAACCTTCGGGAGCGTGATTTTTGGAACGAACGTGATCCAGAGGACTTAGAGTGCAAGTCAAGAAGCAGTCAAGGCGACCACGAGGGTGGAGGGCGCACCCCCCTATCTCGTGGGCCCCTCGGGCGGCCACCGACCTACTTCTTCCTCCTATATATACCCACGTACCCCGAGAACATCAGAACAAGCCATGAAAACCTATTTCCACCGTCGTAACCTTTTGTATCCGCAAGATCCCATCTTGGAGCCTTCACCGGTGCTCCGCCAGAGGGGGAATCGACCACAGAGGGCTTCTACATCAACACCATAGCTCCTCCGATGAGTTGTGAGTAGTTTACCACAGACCTTTGGGTCCATAGTTATTAGCTAGATGGCTTCTTCTCTCTCTTTGGATCTCAATACCATGTTCTTCTTGATCTTCTTGGAGATCTATTCGATGTAACTCTTTTTGCGGTGTGTTTGTCGAGATCCGATGAATTGTGGGTTTATGATCAAGTTTATCTATGAGAAATATTTGAATCTCCTCTGAATTCTTTTATGTGTGATTGAGTTATCTTTGCAAGTCTCTTTGAATTATCAGTTTGGTTCGACCTACTAGATTGATCTTTCTTGCAATGGAAGAAGTGCTTAGCTTTGGGTTCAATCTTGCGGTGTCCTTTCCCAGTGACAGCAGGGGCAGCAAGGCACGTATTGTATTGTTGCCATCGAGGATAAAAAGATGGGGTTTATATCATATTGCATGAGTTTATCCCTCTACATCATGTCATCTTTCTTAATGTGTTACTCTGTTCTTTATGAACTTAATACTCTAGATGCATGCTGGATAGCGCTCGATGTGTGGAGTAATAGTAGTAGATGCAGGCAGGAGTTGGTCTACTTGTCACGAACGTGATGCCTATATACATGATCATGCCTAGATAATCTCATAATTATTCGCTTTTCTATCAATTGCTCGACAGTAATTTGTTCACCCACCGTAATACTTATGCTATCTTGAGAGAAGCCACTAGTGAAACCTATGGCACCCGGGTCTATCTTTTATCATATAAGCTTTCAATCTACTTTTATTTGCATCTTTACTTTTCCTATCTATATTATAAAATACCAAAAATATATTTATCTTATCATATTATCTCTATCAGATCTCACTTTCGCAAGTGGTCGTGAAGGGATTGACAACCCCTTTATTGCGTTGGTTGCGAGTTCTTTGTTTGTTTGTGTAGGTGCGTGGGACTTTTGAGGAGCCTCCTACTGGATTGATACCTTGGTTCTCAAAAACCGAGGGAAATACTTACGCTACTATTGCTGCATCACCCTTTCCTCTTCAAGAAAAACCAACGCAAACTCAAGACGTAGCAAAGGTTAGAACCCAGACGGTGAACAGAAGATCGGTGAGGGAGGGGCTCTTCTTAGGCAATTGGATCAACGATATCAAGGGGGAGTTCTCCACAGATGGGCTGATGCAGTTTATTCACCTATGGGAGACCCTTAGCGAGCTGAACTTGGATCCAAACATGGGTGATCATGCCATATGGAAGTGGAATGCCGCGGGCCAGTACTCGGCAGCCTCGGCGTACCGGATCATGAACGAGGGAGCTATTAAACTTGGATGCGCTAAGGGGCTGCGGAAGTGTTGGGCCCCCCTGGCATGTAGATTGTTCATGTGGCTGGCCCTGGAGCACAGACTTTGGACTTCTGACAAACGATTTTGACATGGGTTGCAAGATGCCACGTCGGTCTGCTTTCTGTGTGATCAGGAGGAGGATTCGGTTGATCATATTATGCTACAGTGCGTCTACTCGAGGCAGGTGTGGGTCCAATGCTTCAGGTGGGCCAATATAGACCTGGAGCTTGTGCCTTTGACCTCAGAGCGGTTGCAAGACTGGTGGCCCAGATCCCGAAAGAGCATGCCAAAGGGTGTTCAAAAGGGGTTTGACTCTTTGGTCATGTTGATTTGTTGGAGTATTTGAAAGCAACGTAATGGGCGAGTATTTGGAGGAAGAGACACAATCAATGAATGGGAGCTATCGACAAGGATTTAGCACGAGTTGCGACCTTGGTTAGCGGCAGGAGCTCGGAGTGTACATTAGTTGTGTGAGTAGTCGGGTAGTGTGGGTGTAGGGATATTGTTGGTTTCCGCCGGAGTGTGGCGCGAGCCTGAAAACTCTTCTTGTAAATATTTCCTTCTTCTATAAAGCTTAGGTACGCGTACCCCTCGAAAAAAAGATGTTTGCTGATCCTAGGGGCAAGAAAAACAGTTCGTGGATAGTTGATCTGTCAGCACCATCAGATGACACTCCAACAACTCCTATTCCTTCTTCCTCCAGCAGTTACTATTGTCCCCGCAGAGCCGAACCATCTACCTTTGCTGCCCCCGGCTGGCGGCGCTCCCATGACTGCCTTGCCCTCCTCCCACCATTGGGCTTGCCCCGCACCAGTCATCCCTCTGAAGGCGGTGAACCACCCGAATTCTCCAGCGAACCTACACCCCCGGCACCCCAGATAGACACCCGATGAACTTGCACTCACGCACCCCTAAGATAGACCTAGAGTGCCTCTAAGGCTCTTATCGTGGGGGAACCACTTGAATTCTATGGCGAGTTGGCTATGGTTGCGTGGCATGGTGGTCCAACGGTCTAAGGTGCTTGGGATTCGACAAGTGGTCGTGGAGGGTGTCACTACGCACGCGCATGGATCTAGAGGTAGTGTGCCAGGGAAGCATATTTGGACAAGACGTTGTTGGTGGATGGGGAGGAGCCTTGGTAGCTGTTCAGCGTGGGCGACGTACCTTGCGTGGTGTTGCTGGAGGGCAGTTTGGTTGCCCGACTGGTTCCATGGCTTGGACGGGCGGAAAGTGAGGAAGCACCGGGTGAAATCTTTGCCTTTGGCTCTTAGTCGAGGCTGGCGGCGTCAATGCCTCTGAGGACCACTTTCTTCTTGGATACATCATTGAGGCGTGGTGCTCGCCTTTGCATGGACCACTTTGGGGAAAACCTTATATCTCATTTGGATCAGAAGATGGTGGTGCTATGCGTCATGCTTCCTTTTGGGGGCATCGCTCTTGGAGTGGTCGCTGGTTGGTGGATCAGTGGATGAGTGAGGATGTTGCGGGTTTTTGCATTAGCGACCAATGGAAGACGATGGTGATGGTGTCGAGGATTATGTGGCAGCGACTGTGGGGGTGAGCGATGTTGGGGTCGCGACAATGGTTGCAGTAGTCAGCTCTTCTCTCACGTGTCTACGGGATTGTCTCCGGTTGTTTGTTGCGGTAAATTTGAAGTTGCGGCGGCGGGACCTTGGTGGTGACGATTACATGCAAGAGGTGGTGTATTCGATGATTTTATGTGCGCCAATCTTGCATAGTTCTTCTTCGCAATTCTCCGTCAGAATGGGAATTCCGATGTCCCAATCGTGGGTGGTTGAGTGTTTGGCATGGAGCTTCATTTGGCTTCGACGGCCTCTTTGGTGTCGACTGGTTCAATGATCGATTGCGGCGAAATCAGAGTCACTTGCTTGGAGGAAAGGGATGGGATGATGCTTGGTTAGGGAAAAGTGATGAAGATGATGCCAATATGCTACCTCGACGAGGCTTTTCTCCGCAATGATGTGTGTGGGCTATATTATACGCGCCGCTCAATGATTATGACAGTTTTCACTCGATTTTCCATTACTCCCACCGTTTGTAAATATAAGTTTCTTAGAGATTTCAATATAAATTACATACGGATGTATATAGACATATTTTAGAGTGTAGATTCACTCATTTTAATCCGTATTTAGTCTCTTATTGAAATCTTTAAAAAGATTTATATTTAGAAACAAATGGAGTAATTAACTTGCAACTCTCCTCTTCGTCTTAATTAATGGAAATCTTTCACCTTTGTCTTTTTTCCTTTATAAAACACCAAAGAGAGAACGGCGCGCGTTTCCTTCCATCCCACTATAATAATCACGCTTCCTTATCGCGGGCAGCCCACGACGTCACGTTCGCCGCTGCCTCCGGAAAAAAGCGGTTGCCCACGCAATCCGGCGGGAGCGTAGCGCCACGCCCTCCTCGCTTCCCCGCGTCCTTGTTTTTGACCATCCTGCCCCCAACCGTCGGCCCCCTTCCCCGCCAAGCTCCAGGGCAGAACCGTCACCACCCGCCCCGCCCGTCCCTCTCCCCCTCCCGTTTATAGGGAAAAAAACATCCCCCGCTGGGCCGCAGCGGCACCACCACCCAAAGCAAAGCGGAGCTGCGGAAGCGCGAAGGGGACGCAAGGGAGCGAAGCGCGGCGCGGCAGCGGGCAAACCCTAGGCGTACGGCGGGCGCCACAACCCCCCGGCGGGCAGGCTCCGCACGGCTCGGTTGCTCGGCTCGGCTCGATTCCGCCGGGTCTGACCCCGCCAGGCGGCCATGTCGAACAGGTACCGCGTTTTCTCCGCTTCCCTGGCTCGCTCGCTCCGGGGCCCCGCGGCCGATGATTCGAGCTGGTTTGGGCGGTGTCGTTGAGCTTGGAGGTGGAATCGGTGCCCATGACGAGCGTGGCGATTTTGGGTTGGATTTAGTTTACTGTGCTTTACCTTCGTAGTGCGGTCAGGAGGAGGCCATGATTTGAGTGAGGTTGCTGTTTTTTTTTTCTGTGTGTGATCTGAGGTAATCGAGCTGGAGCTGGCGTGACAGAGCATGCAATTTCAGATTTCAGTAAGTCTCTGGCCACCGATGTGGCCGATTTGAACTCCGAGGGGTCATCGCTAACCTAGTATGGTTGTGGCTGTGCTGGTGGTATACTGTGAATCACTATGCGTTGATTGGGTCTTCTGTCGAACCGCCCAGGTTTTTATTGCCGATCAGGTGCTGGTACAAATGCAATGGTACCGCGCCTACAATTTAGCACCTGGTTGCAATTTAGTTGGCGAAAATGAAGGGGATGGTGACTTATGTAGAAATAGGACAGTGGTCACGGCACGTACAGTCTCCTACTGGTGACTTATGAAGGGGATGGTTGACAGAAGGGAATGATGGTGTTGGCAATTAATGTCTGAATTCCTTATAAATAAGTGAGATCAAAATGATAAGGCAGCAATTATGTACTCCCTCCGTTCCTAAATATAAGTCTTTGTAGGGATTGCACTATGGACTACATACGGAGCAAAATGAGTGAATCTATAGTCTAAAATGCATCTATATACATCCGTATGTGGTTCATAGTGAAATCTCTACAAAGACTTATATTTTGGAACGGAGGGAGTAGTAGCGAAAAGAATATACTAGGCTCTGCACAAATAGCAAGTCCTGAATACATGAGACCGTGAGATACTATGTTTGTTTGAATGATGATGCACGAGCAACTGATCACCATGATTCCTGGCATAGTGATATGTTCTTATCTGGCTTAGGAGTCTATTGAGGACTGAGGAGTACTGCGTATCAGCATTGTGTGGCGGCGTATGGAAGTGTAGTTTTCAACTAGCATTTTCCCAGCTCCCTTTCTGATTTGTTTTTTTTTTGTACTTTGATGAGAATCTTTTAATATAGGTGGAATCACTTACAGGTTTGTTTGTTGCTTTGTATGTCCATCAGGTCCATTTGCAAGTTCTTTGTGAATGGTGCTTGCTTTAAAGGAGACTACTGTCAATTCTCCCATGACTGGAATGATCAACCAAATGATGTAACATATTAATTTACATATTTAGTAATCTTCTGGTCAATTTACCTTCATAGCCTGACTTGCAATAACAGTCTAGTGCTCATCATCGTGATGCTTATTCACGCAGGTTTGCACATTTTACCAGAACGGTGTGTGCTCTTATGGCAGTCGTTGCAGATATGAACATGTTGAAGTTTCTTCTGAATACACCCCACCATCAACTACTGCAGCACTCGCACCATTCAACTCTTATCGGTCTTGGTGTCCTCTTTGTGAGGGGGAAATAGATGTGAGCAACCAGACACAAAAAAGTTTATCGGCATGCTCTGTGCATCAATCTACCTGGAGATTTGATGATGAAGATAGCATTCCAGAGGATGGGAACAGCTTGTCAATGTCATCAGCACTAACTGCACAAAACCAAGCGCCCCACCCACTTGCTCATCTGCCCATATGCTCTTTTGCTGCAGCTGGAACTTGTCCCTATGGGAAGAAGTGCCCTCAGATGCATGGGGATCTATGCACAACCTGTGGAAAACAGTGCTTGCATCCCTACCGTCCCAGCGAAGGTGGGGCTCATATCAAGCTCTGCAAAAGAAACAACAAACGTCTTGAGGCCTTGAAAAAAAGTGAAGAGATAGAATGTAGTGTATGTTTGGACCGTGTGCTTTCAAAGCCCACAGCAGCGGAAAAGAGGTTTGGGCTTCTACCTGAATGTGACCATGCCTTCTGTATCACATGCATTAGGAAGTGGCGCAGCAGCTCTCTTACGTCTTCTATGGATATCGACTCTACAGTCAAGGCTTGTCCAATATGCCGCAAAGTCTCGTACTATGTCATTCCTAGTGCTACATGGTACTCCTCGAAGGAGGAAAAACAGGATATAATTGACGGTTACAAGGCCAAGCTCAAGTAAGATACCTTATTCTTCATTTAGTCTTACCATGAGGCCTGTCCTTATGTGATCTAATGGTTGCATGCATCTCACTATATGATCGTTAAGTTAATAGTACCCCAGAGAAAATTTCATTTATATGTTCTTCAGAGTAGATGTCGATTCATGTTACATTTGTCTAAGCCACAAATATGTTATTGTAGGTCGATTGATTGTAGGTACTTTGACTTTGGAAGGGACACTTGCCCCTTTGGCAGTCGATGTTTCTACAAGGTATACATATGCTGATCTTGTTTCAGATTTAAATCTATCATCACATATACTCCCTCCGTCTCATAATGTAAGACGTTTTTTGACGCTACACTAGAGTCAAAAAACGTCTTACATTATGTGACGGAGGGAGTACATCTTATATAATGCGTGAATTATCAACTGAAACTTGACTAGTGCCCCAGAGTGATATTTTGCCTGTTGTTTCCATCTCATACTTATGTGTAGCAGTAGTTCTGAATGAAGCCTAACTAAAGTACTAATGGCAGTAACTTCATAACTGCTGATGATAAGTTGTGCAAATAATTCGTCGTAGTTTGAACTTTGAACTAGCGCCTCTACATAGGACCGGCAATAATTAAGTTTTCTGCAATCAGTGCTAGCTGAGGTGACGTGGAAAGTTGAGAAGAGAAGCTGAATGGTGTGTTCATCAAAGCCATGCTTTGTAAAATAGGGACTGTCAGATAGCCTTGGAATATAACCATTGTAACTTGACTCATTTAATGAACTGTACAAAATAAATACTAATACCCTCTCCGATCCGAATTAATTGACGTAGCCTCTATACAATGTCCTCTATACATTGTATAGAGGCTGCGACAATTAATTTGGATTGGAGGGAGTAACATATATAGTGGTTCTCTTCTCCTTTATTTCTATGTATAGTCAATTGTCTGTTTTCCTACGCCTTCGCTTCTTCTGTTTGACCCGTGCAGTACTGTATGTTCTCCAGCATGCCTACACCGATGGGCGTTTGGAGGAGCCGGCAACGGTGGCAGTGCTTCATTTTCATGCCGACAATGGAAGTATGGAGCATGCAAGAAATATCGGGTTGGTACTCTATATTAGTCTTCTCATTGTATAACCTCTGCTTGCTTTCTGATGGGAAATTCTGATGTGTAACCTCTGCTTGCTATCTTTTTTTTTTGAAAAGGGGTTTTACCCCAGCCTTTGCATCAGAAAGATGCATACAGCTCATATTATTAAAAATAATCCAGTAACAAAGTCTCCAAGTCTCAAAGTAAGAAAAATTCTGCTTGCTATCTGATGGAAAAATTCTGTTCCAACATGCAGGTTGGCGTACTTGCTCAGCCGGTTACATCTGTAGGTAAGACATCAATTCCACTCTTCTATAGAGAAACTTGAGGCTGCGATTCTCTGACCATGCATTTCTGAATTTTGTTTTCCACCGAACATTCGAAACATCCAGAAGGGAAGCAGTTGAGAAGAGAAGTACTTACTTAGGGAGCCACCATAACTTTCTCTCCGGCTGGTGGTTGCTGCCAACTTATATAATCCACAGGTAGTCGGCTGCTGTAAAAGCAGAGGGTTCCTGACGTTTGATCATGTCTTCTCAAGACTTTCGTGCTTCTTACTCCTTCCTGCTGAATGCAGAAACTTCAGTCTGCTGCCGTAAATCTCCAAAAAGGAGAACTGTAAACCTAACGACAGCGGAGATGTCATGCCTCAGGTCATCACGGGTTCCTTGTCATGAACGATCGTTGTGTTGTCTTTGGGCTAGGAGTTCTCCTGTCGAACATCAGAACTTCACGCCGTTACCTTTGCCTGTGTATGGAAGGCACTGTATATACTCGTAGTGGTACATCCTGTCCGTTTCTCGTCCATGGAGTAAATAATTTGTTCAGGCTATACAGGTAGAACAGTGCAACGCAGATCCTTCTATACGTGAATTTATGCTTTGGCCCACGAGTTGAAACCTGCAAGGTCTCGGTGGTACTCGCAGGGCAGGTCCATGTACTCTCTCCGCAAAGAAATACTCACTCCGTTCCATAATATATGAGCGTTATTATGGGACAGAGGGAGAGTATCCCATAATATATGAGCGTTATTATGGGACAGAGGGAGAGTATAAGATAGTGATCTAAACACTCTTATATTTCTTTACAGATTGAGTATTAGATATTTACACGAATTGCGCAACTTTGCCTTGTTGGACCTAAGAAGGCTGTAAGTTGTTTGAGATATCAAGTAGATAGCTCGGTTCATTTCCCCATTGCTGCCTTTCGTGGACGAGATTACTGGGAGGTAATCAATCAATGAGAATTGTCTAAATCTAACAGGGAAACACTGAAAGCGTCTTGTAACTCACACGTGCCTTGTTCCCTCAAAAAAAAAAAAACTCACACGTGCCTTGCTTTCGTCTGTATCTCACCTACCTACCTTCTTCCATGCCAAGGCTGTAACCGGACCATGTATCTTCCTACGTGTGCAATCGGTCGATCGTGAGGAAGAATGTGTGCTTGATTCAGGTAACAGCTAGACAGCCCCAGCTTGATTCTCGCAGCAGAGACAGGAGACAAATTTATAAGCGCGGAAATAAACGAGCTGCAGAACATCGAGCGGACCAATAAGTTTAGGAACTCCTAGTCCCAGATGGTACTACTACTACGGGTAACAGTTTGCTGTCTTCAGGTTAGTTGCCTATGAACATAGGCAGATGGGGGCTAGTCGAGCAAAGAAAATAAGAACTCGAATGCAAACATTGAAGAGAAGATGAACAGAACAGCACACGAGAGAACGATTCGGCACCGTAGATGTAGAGATAGAACCACCATCCAATATTTATTCATAGTCATAGAAGAACCGACGACACACGAGACGGAAATAATACACGCAGCAATGTATGATACAAAAGAATAAGCAACGGAGAAAGTCACGCTCCACTCAAGACGAACACAACACAACCCATCACTACTCGGTACTACTGCTCCCCCTAAACTCGAGAAGTGAGCATCGCCGTCGCCGGAGGCCGGACGAGCGGCGACGCACCACCACCAGCAGCAGCAGCTCACCGCCTACTGCGCGAGCCCGCCCGCGACGAGCAGGGACAGCACGGCGGAGCAGGCGACGGCCAGCGCCGACGCGGCGGCCCCAGCGGCCGCGCCCGTGACCGGGGCCGGCGCCGGCGGCATGCTCGCGTCCATCTCCTGCGCGGACGCCGCCGCGAACAGCAGCGCGGTCACGGCCACGACCACCACGGCAGCGCGAGATGCCATTGCAGAGAGAGATGCGAGGCTGGCTTAGCTGCTGAGCTAAGGTGGTCTGTCAATCAGAGAGGTGGGGAGTGCAGGCTGCTTATCGCTTAGCGGTGGTGAGAGTGGGGGAGGCACCGGGAGGGGTATATATGGAGGCGCGGGCGCGGCGGTATGGGTTGGGAGGCCGCGGTCCCGGCGCGCGCGACGCGTGGGTATCGCCGCGCGACACGTTGGGGGCGCCGATGGCGGAGGTGGCGCGAGGGCGAGGCGGGCCGGCCGAAGCCGAAGTCTCGGCGCGCGCACGCGATTCCCTCGGGGCTGACGCCCACGGCCCAACCGGCGTGACGCTGGCGCCGCAACCAACCGCAGCGCGCGCGTTTCCTGCACGCCTCCCGGACCAGCTAAGCCAAGGCCGACATCGTACCGGTCGGTCGGCGTGCGTGCGTGGTGAGGCGTAGCTGCGTACGCTAGGTTGCCTCTCTCGCATGGCAGGTCGCCGTAATTCACATGATTATCATCGATGGCGGTTGAACTGTTATTTTTCTTGTCAAAATAATTGCGGTGACCACTCGGTATGGTGAGACTTTCTGCGATACGTTACGCCTACGTTGGATCGTCGCGATCGCTATGGGGCACGATGTGCGGTCATGCAGATGTACCGGCCCCGCTACGAAACGTGCCACGACCACATGCGTCGTGTTGAACGCTCAGAAGCCTTGGCGTAAGTGACATCCGCTCCATGTACTATACCGAACGCATGGAGGACGACCGGACCAAGGCCGGGACGAACTTGCCGACGGACCGATCCGCCAACTTGCAGTGTTCTTCCACGCGAGGTCGGCGCATACGCTTGTCCTGGTGGAAGATGGCACGCACGCCACGAACTTTCCCGCCAACTTGTATGTCGCATGCAGTTTGCAAATGGTTCCAAGCAAGGTGGGCACGTACACTTGTTTGTCATGGTGGAAGTCTGGAAGATGGCGCGGTCGTGCTCACGTATTTTTCCTCTGTTTCTCTTGAAGAAAACGTATTTTCCATCTTTTCCGACGGAGACCGAGGAGGGCCGGCCGACAAAGCGTGTACCCTGAAGCACGCCCGTCACCTGTATTCAATTCGAGGAACCTTCAGTTGGAAGAGCCAGGGCCAGGGGAGGTACCCATCGCCATCGCCCTGGAAGAATCTTCTAGGTGCACCTAAAGCCCGACCAGACCAGCAGGCCCGAGAGGCGTCCCGTTCGTTTTGTTCTACGGTTAGTCCCAACGGCAGCTCATCCGCCGGCCCGCCGCTCGGTTCGCTGGCAGAATAATTGTGTCCTCGTCGCCCAAAGAGTACGACTTTGTAGTGATCCGCTTCACGTTGTTGATCTGCAGAATATATGCGATGATATTTCTTCTGATTGTTGTGCTCTGGCCGTCTCGCGTCGCACGCAAGGCCGGAACTGTTCGATGAATCTAGGTGGGAGCCGCAAGGATCCGAGCCGTATGAACGGGCCAGATCGATCGGCGCCGCCCTATGTATGCGGTATCCAGCTATCCATCGATTGATTGCACGGACACGATGCGGCGAAAGAGAGTGCTCAGCTGAAGGGAGGAATTCGTCGACATGGCAGCTGCCACATTTCCATTTTTTCGAGGGACTAGTCGACCAGTTCTGGCGCCGAATACTTTTTGTGATTCAGTGATCGGTCCGTGTATGTTCTGCATTCGCTTTATTTCCCTGGGCAAAGCAGAGCTCTGTGTCACGTAATTTTGCGGTGGCCGTGCCCCGCGGATGATCGCTGAGTGCGGCATGGAGATGCGGGTGGCCGGCCGTCGTGCGACATCACGGCCAGCACAGGCGGCGTGGGCGGTGGACGCCGACACAGCAATGGCAAGGGGCTAAACAGAGGTGGTGGACAAAGAAGATTTTGAGACTGGCTAGGGGCGGAGATGTGGGCCGGCACGTCCGCGTGACGATTATTACAGCAACGCAACACGATTATTGCAGCATAACATATTACTCCCTCAGTTCACTTTTCTAAGACCGTTTAGACATTTATTAAGGCAACGCCCAAAACAATTTAATTTCAGCTGTGTAAGACGTCTTATAAAAGTAAAAGTGAACAGAGGGAGTAGTATATCTGTGAATCAATCTGTGGTTGGATGGTTAAAATGGCAGTGTTATCGCATGCTCACGAGAGTTCAAGTCCCAGACTTGATATTGGTGCTCGCTTTTTTGGATTTATTTCAGGTCTTTCGTTGGTGTGAGTTCTGTGGGAGGAAACGTTTCGTCGACTAGGAATCTCAAGATGAGGTGTTGGTTCAGTCTCTTGCAGGTGCTCATAGGGGTAGGGTGTGTATGCACATGCATTCATAGTGATGAGTGTATGTGCATATGTATGAGCGACTGCGTCTATGTTGTGTTAAAAAAAATAGTACATCTCCATACACTGAGCGTAGTTCAGATAGTTAGGTTCCTTGTGATGGAACCAACCCACCAGGATTCAAGTTCTATACTTGACAGCGGTGGTCATATTTCTTTGGATTTTCAGCCCTTCCGGTGATGTGCCTTCAAAAGGAGGAAATGTTTCCGTCGACTATGAAGAACTCTGTGACAAATTCGTCAATCTCAAGATGATGTGTTGACTTGGTCCATTTGAGATGCTCATAAGGGCAGGATATGCATGTGTGTGCTTATGAGTCTGAGTGTATGTGTATGTATATTATGTTAAAGAAAAGACATATCAGTACATCTCAGTTTGCGGCGGATAAATGTGAACGATGCATAAACATCCGGTGTGTCGGGTGATACGTCTTCAACATATCTATAATTTTTGATTGCTCCATGCTAATTTATCTACTGTTTTAGGCAATATTGGGCTTTATTATCCACTTTTATATTATTTTTGGGACTAACCTATTAACCGGAGGCCCAACCCAGATTTGCTGTTTTATACCTATTTCAGTGTTTCGAGGAAAAGGAATATCAGACGAAGTCAAAACGGAAAGAAATCAACTGGAGAAGTTATTTTTGGAAGGAAACCCACCAGATGGACTTGGACCCACGTCAGAAGATACGGGAGGTGCTCACGAGGGTGGGGGGCGCCCCTGCCTCGTGGGGCCCCCGTAGCTCCATCAACGTTCTCCCTGCACCCATATATACCTACGTATCGTAAAACTTCCAGAACAGAAGATAGATCGGGAGTTCCGCCGCCGCAAGCCTCTGTAGCCACCATAAACCAATCGGGACCCTGTTTCGGCACCCTGCCGGAGGGGGATCCCATCACCGGAGGCCATCCTCATCATCCCGGCGCTATCCATGACGAGGAGGGAGTAGTTCACCCTCAGGGCTGAGGGTATGTACCAGTAGCTATGTGTTTGATCTCTCTCTCTCGTGTTCTCTCTCGTGTTCCCTCTATGGCACGATCTTGATGTATCCCGAGCTTTGCTATTGTAGTTGGATCTTATGATGTTTCTCCCCCTCTACTCTCTTGTGCTGAATTGAGTTTCCCCTTTGAAGTTATCTTATCGGATTGAGTCTTTATGAGAACACTTGATGTATGTCTTGCCGTGATTATCTGTGGTGACAATGGGATATCATGTGCCACTTGATGTATGTTTTGGTGAACAACTTGCGGGTTCCACCCATGAACCTATGCATAGGGGTTGGCACACGTTCTTGACTCTCCGGTAGAAACTTTGGGGCACTCTTTGAAGTACTTTGTGTTGGTTGGATGAATCTGAGATTGTGTGATGCATATCGTATAATCATGCCCACGGATACTTGAGGTGACAATGGAGTATCTAGGTGACATTAGGGTTTTGGTTGATTTGTGTCTTAAGGTGTTATTCTAGTACGAACTCTTTTATAGATCGATCTGAAAGAATAACTTTGAGGTGGTTTCGTACCCTACCATAATCTCTACGTTTGTTCTCCGCTATTAGTGCCTTTGGAGTGACTCTTTGTTGCATGTTGAGGGCTTGTTATATGATCTATCTATGTTATTATTGTTGAGAGAAGTTGCACTAGTGAAAGTATGAACCCTGGGCCTTGTTTCCTACCATTGCAATATCGTTTACGCTCACTTTTACCACTTGTTACCTTGCTGTTTTTATTATTTCAGATTACAAAAACCTATATCTACCATCTATTTTGCACTTGTATCTTCATCTCTTCGCTGAACTAGTGCACCTATACAATTTACCATTGTATTGGATGTGTTGGGGACACAAGAGACTCTTTGTTATTTGGTTGCAGGGTTGTTTGAGAGAGACCATCTTCATCCTACGCCTCCTAGGGATTGATAAACCTTAGGTCATCCACTTGAGGTAAATTTTCTACTGTCCTACAAACCTGTGCACTTGCAGGCCCAACAACGTCTACAAGAAGAATGTTGTGTAGTAGACATCAAGCTCTTTTCTGGCGCCCTTGCCGGGGAGGCTAGGTAAGTGAAGGTATATCTTTAGATCTTGCAATCGAATCTTTTTGTTTCTTGTTTAAGCACTAGTCTAGGTTATAAAAGAAAACTACCAAAAAAATGGAGTTGAGTTTGTCTCATACGCTTCACCTTTTTAATATCTTTCATGAGTATGATGGAAAGGATAATTGTGCTCAAGTGCTAGAAGAAGAATTGCATAGAATACTTGGCATGAAATATGTGAATGATGAGCATGATTGCAATGTTGTTAGTATGATTTCCTTGAATATCCATGATGCTAATGATATGCAAAGCCACAAGCTTGGGGAAGCTATGTTTGATGAAGATGATATTTTTTGTCCCCCAAGCTTTGATGAGCAAATTTACTATGATGAAAGTATGCCTCCTATCTATGATGATTATTGTGATGACACGTATGCTTTAAAGAATAATGATAACCATGAAACGTGTCATCTTGATCTTAATTTTCAATCACATGATAGTTATTTTGTTGAGTTTGCTCCCACTACTATTCTGAATGAGAAGAAATTTGCTTATGTGGAGAGTAGTAAATTTTTTATGCTTGTAGATCATGAAAAGAATGCTTTAGGTGCTGGTTATATTGTTGAATTTATTCATGATGCTACTGAAAATTATTATGAGAGAGGAGCATATGCTTGTAGGAATTGCAATAATATCAAGTTTTCTCTCTATGTGCTTAAATTCTTGAAGCTATGCTTGTTGTGCCATTCTATGCTAGTTGATTATTGTTCCCATAAGTTGTTTGACCACAAAATCCCTATACATAGGAAGTGGGTTAGACTTAAATGTGCTAGTCATATGCTTCATGATGCTCCCGTTATGTTTCAATTCTTATCTTTTATGTGAGCATCATTGTCATCATCATGCCTAGCTAAAAGGCATTAAAGAAAAGCGCTTGTTGGGAGACAACCTAATATTTATCCTTACTTTTTTTGTGTGTCTACATGATTATGCTACTTTAGTAATCATGTTTTATAGCTTTTGTTTCAATAAAGTGCCAAGTAGAACCTTTGGGAAGACTTGGGTGAAGTTTATGTGATCTTGTTGTGAAAAACAGAAACTTTAGCACTCACGAGATTAGCTGCCATTTTTTACTGGAGATTGCTTTTAGGTTGATTCTTTTTGCAGATGATTAATATACAAATTTCTCAGGTCCAGAAATTTATTGCATAATTTTTAGGGTTCCAGAAATATACGTTTGATACAGATTACTACAAACTGTTCTGTTTTTTGACAGATTCTGTTTTCTATGTATTGTTTGCTTATTTTGATGAATCTATGAGTAGTATCGGAGGGTATGAACCATAGATAAGTTGAAGTACAGTAGATATTACACCAATATGAATTTAGAATGAGTTCATTACAGTCCCTAAGTGGTGGTTTTATTTTCTTATACTAACGGAGCTTACGAGTTTTGTTTTGAGTTTTGTGTGGTCGAAGTTTTCAAGTTTTGGGTAAAAAATTCGATGGACTATGGAATAAGGAGTGGAAAGAGCCTAATATTGTGGATTCTCAAGGCACCCCAAGGTAATATTCAAGTACAACCAAGAGCCTAAGCTTGGGGATGCCCCGGAAGGCATCCCCTCTTTCGTCTTCGTTCATCGGTAACTTTACTTGGAGCTATATTTTTATTCGCCACATGATATGTGTTTTGCTTGGAGAGTCATTTTCTTTTGTTAGTGTTTGTTTTCTGTTAGTTAGAATTGTGTTTTTCCTCTTTAGTTTCAATAAAAAAAATCAAGGATAACCTTTGCCATGCTTATTTTGCTAGTATGCATGTTACTATTTGAAAACAGAAAGTTTACCGCTATTGCAAAAATTGCCTAGAAAAGTCAGAGAATGGTCTAATGTTGAATCTTTTTGAATTTTGAGCTCCGATAAATTTATTACAGTGGGAATTTTAGTTCATAATTTTTGGAGTCAGGGAAGTATTGATACTCTTGCATTCTTTACAGACTATACTGTTTTGGCAGATTGCTGTTATGGTTGCATTGTTTGCATATGTTTGCTTGTTTAATGATTCTATTTGATGATAGGAGTATTAAATATGCATAGGCATTTAGTATGCAATGTTGAATAATTATTTTAGTGATTTGTTACAGTAGAAAATGATAAGGTTTTGCATTGGTTTATACTAACCTATCTCACGAGTTTTTGTTGAGTTTGTTGTGAATGAAGCTTTTGGTAAAAGGAGAAATCATGATATGAGAGGAATTAAGGAGACACAAAAGTTTAAGCTTGGGGATGCCCAAGGCACCCCAAGATAATATTTCAAGAAGTCTCAAGCATCTAAGCTTGGAGATGCCCCGGTAGGCATCCCACCTTTCTTCTTCAACAACTATCAGTTAGTATCGGTTGAGCCTAAGTTTTTGCTTCTTCACATGAGTTGTGCTATCCTTGCATTGTCATTTTATTTCGTTTTGCTTACTGCTTGAATAAAATACCAAGATCTGAAATTCCTTATTGAGAGAGAGCCACACACAAATTGGAATTTGCTAGAATACTCTATATGCTTCACTTATATCTTTTGAGCTTGATAGTTTTGCTCATAGTGCTTCACTTATATCTTTTGAGCATGATAATTTTTGCTCTAGTGCTTCACTTATATCTTTTATAGCACGGTGGTGGATTTGTTTTAAAGAAACTATTGATCTCTCATGCTTCACTTAGATTATTTTGAGAGTCATTAATAGCATGGTAGTTTGCTTAATGTTAATATACTTAGTGTTCAAGATATGTGAAACTTTCTTTTAAATGAATTGAATACTAAGATAAGTTTGATGCTTGATAATTGTTTTGAGATATTGAGGTGATTCAAAGTCGTGCTAGTTGGGTGATTGTGAATTTGAGAAATGCTTGTGTTAAAGTTTGTAAGTTCCCGTAGCATGCACATATGGTTAAAGTTGTGTAACAAATTTGAAACATGAAGTGTACCTGGCTTGTGCATCCTTATGAGTGGCGGTCGGGGACGAGCGATGGTCTTTTCCTACCAATCTATCCCCCTAGGAGCATGCGCATAGTACTTGATTTTTGATGGCTTCTAAATTTTTGCAATAAGTATATGAGTTCTTTTGACTAATGTCGAGTCCATAGATTATACGCACTCTCACCTTTCCGCCATTGCTAGCCTCTTCGGTACCGTGCATTGCCCTTTCTCACCTTGAGAGTTGGTGCAAACTTCGCCGGTGCATCCAAACCCCATGATACGATACGCTCTATCACACATAAACCTCCTTATATCTTCCTCAAAACAGCCACCATACCTGCCTATCATGGCATTTCCATAGCCATTCCGAGATATATTGCCATGCAACTTCCATCATCATCATGACATACATTACTTTTGTCATATTGCCATTGCATGATCATGTAGTTGACATCGTATTTGTGGCAAAGCCACCATGCATTATTTTTCATACATGTCACTCTTGATTCATTGCACCATCCCGGGACACCGCCGGAGGCATTCATATAGAGTCATATCTTTGTTCTAGATTTCGAGTTGTAATATTGAGTTGTAAGTAAATAAAAGTGTGATGATCATCATTATTAGAGCATTGCCCCAGTGAGGAAAGGATGATGGAGACTATGATTCCCCCACAAGTCGGGATGAGACTCCGGACGAAGAAAAAGAGAAAGGCCAAGAAAAAGAGGAGAAGACCAAAAAAAATGAGAGAAAAAGAGAGAAGGGGCAATGTTACTATCCTGTTACCACACTTGTGCTTCAAAGTAGCACCTTGTTCTTCATGTAGTGAGTCTCATATATTGTGCTTCAAAGTAGCACCTTGTTCTTCATGTAGTGAGTCTCATAAGTCTTTTTATACTAGTGGGAATTTTTCATTATAGAACTTGGCTTGTATATTCCTACGATGGGCTTCCTCAAATGCCCTAGGTCTTCATGAGCAAGCGAGTTGGATGCACACCCACTAGTTTTTTTTGTTGAGCATTTATAGCTCTAGTGCATCCGTTGCATGGCAATCCCTACTCCTCATGTTGACATCAATTGATGGGCATCTCCATAGCCCGTTGATTATCCTCGTCAATGTGAGACTTTCTCCTTTTTTGTCTTCTCCACACAATCCCCATCATCATATTCTATTCCACCCATAGTGCTATATCCATGGCTCGTGCTCATGTATTGCGTGAAGGTTGAAAGGTTTGAGATTATTTGAGTATGAAACAATTGCTTGGCTTGTCATCGGGGGTATAGAATTTGGGAACATCTTTGTGTGACGAAAATGAAGCATAGCCTAACTATATGATTTTGTAGGGATGAACTTTCTTTTGCCATGTTATTTTGAGAAGACATGATTGCTTTTATTAGTATGCTTGAATTATTATTATTATTGTGTCAATATGAACTTTTGTCTTGAATCTTTCGGATCTGAATATTCATATCACAATTAAGAAGATTTACATTGAAATTATGCCAAAGTATCACTCCGCATCAAAAATTCTTTTTTATCATTTACCTACTCGAGGACGAGCAGGAATTAAGCTTGGGGATGCTTGATACGTCTCCAACGTATCTAAATTTTTGATTGCTCCATGCTACTTTATCTACTGTTTTAGGCAATATTGGGCTTCATTATCCACTTTTAGATTATTTTTGGGACTAACCTATTAACCGGAGGCCCAGCCCAGATTTGTTGTTTTATGCCTATTTCAGTGTTTCGAGGAAAAGGAATATCAGATGAAGTCAAAACGGAACGAAATCAACTGGAGAAGTTATTTTTGGAAGGAAACCCACCAGATGGACTTGGACCCCATGTCAGAAGATACGGGAGGTGCTCATGAGGGTGGGGGGCACCCCCCTGGGCGCTCCCCCTGCCCCGTGGGGCCCCCATAGCTCCACCGACGTTCTCCCTGCACCCATATATACCTACGTATCGTAAAACTTCCAGAACCGAAGATAGATCGGGAGTTCCGCCGCCGCAAGCCTCTGTAGCCACCAAAAACCAATCAGGACCCTGTTTCGGCACCCTGCCGGAGGGGGATCCCATCACCGGAGGCCATCTTCATCATCCCGGCATTATCCATGACGAGGAGGGAGTAGTTCACCCTCGGGGCTGAGGGTATGTACCAATAGCTACGTGTTTGATCTATCTCTCTCGTGTTCTCTCTCATGTTCCCTCTATGGCACGATCTTGATGTATCCCGAGCTTTGCTATTGTAGTTGGATCTTATGATGTTTCTCCCCCTCTACTCTCTTGTGATGAATTGAGTTTCCCCTTTGAAGTTATCTTATCGGATTGAGTCTTTATGAGAACACTTGATGTATGTCTTGCCGTGATTATCTGTGGTGACAATGGGATATCATGTGCCACTTGATGTATGTTTTGGTGACCAACTTGCGGGTTCCACCATGAACCTATGCATAGGGGTTGGCACACGTTCTTGACTCTCCGGTAGAAACTTTGGGGCACTCTTTGAAGTACTTTGTGTTAGTTGGATGAATCTGAGATTGTGTGATGCATATCGTATAATCATGCCCACGGATACTTGAGGTGACAATGGAGTATCTAGGTGACATTAGGGTTTTGGTTGATTTGTGTCTTAAGGTATTATTCTAGTAACTCTTTTATAGATCGATTCGAAAGAATAACTTTGAGGTGGTTTCGTACCCTACCATAATCTCTACGTTTGTTCTCCGCTATTAGTGGCTTTGGAGTGACTCTTTGTTGCATGTTGAGGGCTTGTTATATGATCTATCTATGTTATTATTGTTGAGAGAAGTTGCACTAGTGAAAGTATGAACCCTAGGCCTTGTTTCCTATCATTGCAATACCGTTTACGCTCACTTTTACCACTTGTTACCTTGTTGTTTTTATTATTTCAGATTACAAAAACCTATATCTACCATCTATTTTGCACTTGTATCTTCATCTCTTCGCCGAACTAGTGCACCTATACAATTTACCATTGTATTGGGTGTGTTGGGGACACAAGAGACTCTTTGTTATTTGGTTGCAGGGTTGTTTGAGAGAGACCATCTTCATCCTACGCCTCATACGGATTGATAAAACCTTAGGTCATCCACTTGAGGGAAATTTGCTACTGTCCTACAAACATGTGCACTTGCAGGCCCAACAACGTCTACAAGAAGAAGGTTGTGTAGTAGACATCATCGGGTGGTATGTTTCTTGGTTTTGCGTCATTGCCTTGGCGGGACGGGTCATCACTCATGCATGTGTATTGGTTTATGGTGTGTGTTTGTGACGTGGTGTGACGTTAATGGTATGAACTTTCTTTTCCAATAGAGAGCTTTTTCTGTAATTGATATATCTATTTGAACAATTTGATGCCGCTTTTCATTTCATGATGTATCTACTTTGTCTGATTTAGTGAGATGATGACTATTGTAAACTATAAAGCTACGGCTTTTCAGAGAATGGTATGGCGTTCTTCTCTAAGATGTCATATGTTCTCCTCAATGAACTTGGCTACTGTGTGCACTTGTTCAGGGGGCATGATGGACCTTGTGTAGTTGTGTTTGCTCATGGGAGTGCACACTCCTCACATTTTTTACGAATATTTTCTTAGGTGGCGATGCAAAAATGGGTTTTATGCTCATCCAATGGAAGTAGTTTGAGTGCTTCTATTTGGTCTTGATAGTGTCTAATCATTTCTCATTGTAGGGGTAATTATCTGATTGAACTCTCTTGATGGAGATGTGACGCACATTACCAGTGTTGAGTTAAGTTCTGTTAGATCCAGAGCCCTTTGTTACCCTAAAAAAGATTCAGAGCCCTTTCAACGCCACTTGGTTGTGGATGCTTCGTGGTAAGTGCCTCTAAGGGTCCTTCACATTTGTGGTTACTCGACTCTCCATGCCTAATTTAGCTTATCATTATAGCAAAGCCTTTCATCAATTCTTTATTTACCTTTTTGCACCATGTCCAGCTGGTGCAATCATAAGATAGTTCACCTCTAGTGGAGTTACTTTACCTACGCAATAAACTTCATTATAACCATGGTTTTCATTTAAAGTGGTTTAAATGAAGAGATAAATCGGTCATCGCTTTGTCTTGTACATATCATATGTTGGTCATCCCCATGCCTAACAGTACAAGCGTCAAAATTGACAAAATCATGCATCACTTCATCTTGAATGGAGATGACCGCGAGATCGTCAGGGATGCCTAGTCGCTTGCGAACTAGAAGATCGGGCGCCATCCAAAAGTGATTGGTGACCTAGCATCGATGAACTTCACCGGTTCGGGAGAGCTCTTGGGCTGAGATGGCCATGGCTTTAGTGGACTGACCTAACAAGCCGTGGTTGGATCTCAACCCCCATGCAATGCAATGGAACCTATTCAAAGTATCCACATCCATCATAACTAGAGACAGTAAAATGTCATTGTTTTGGCATGACAACTGGTCTAGAAGCATCCCTCTTTGATATTGTTGCCTGCAACTCTTCGATATTCTGACACATAAGAGTAAATCGGTCTTCAATGAGTTGCACAAGGACAGTTGGATTCAACTGGTGAAAAGTTAAACAGATTAGCGTAAGTGCATTACTTCATTTACTTGGCGTCTATCATCACGGTGACCCTATGACAGTTGAGGCCGGGCACCATAGCGTGGCTCTGGAACATCGGTGGGAAATACTCCTCCAACTCACCTATGCGGCCCAATTTAATAAGTTCTTCATAGAAACAAGTTGTAAAGCCCACGCAAAACCAAAATGTAGATTATTCTTATGACTTATCCCGCACACAGGGCCGGGCCGGCAAAATTAGGGGCCCTGTGCCAAACCCTAAAATGAGGTCTAATCTGAGTGCATAATTTCATTTGAAAGATTCACCAAGCAATTCCATAAAATTGAAACATAATTGCTAGAAACGGGATGGCTTAGTCTATGATTTGCACTAGATTTACTAGTCAACTATTCTTGGCAAGTTGTAATCATGAGTGTTTGGAAAGAAAAGTTAATCATGAGTGAGCATGGCATTGCACCAGTTTAGACGAAGAGAAGAACACGCCTAGGCAAGTGGCCCTCGTGGACATCTGCGTCGCTAACAAACTCAATAGCTCCCGCAGAGTCAGCTGCGCGCCCTGCATGGCACATCGATCTCCCTCCTCATGGGAAAGTACTAGGTGTGCGTTTTGACGCCCCCGCCCGTCAGTAGACGCCAGTGCCCGTTCCGTTCATGACGCTGATTATCACAGACTACTACACCGATGACGGCGCCCTTCACGACCTTGTCCCCTACTCCTTGCAATGAGATGCGTTGCGACCGTGCGGCGCTAGAGGAGTCCTCAAGTGGTCGTCCGTGCACATCTGCTTCTAGACTCAAGGGCCCCCGATTGATCATGTCGTGCGGACAACGAGTTTAATGGGCCTGTAGCATCTAGACTACGCTCGGAAATTTGGGGCCTTGTGCCACCGACACCGACTGCACACCCCCATGGGCCTGCCTGCACACAACAACGCACATGACCATGTGATGTGAGCAAAGCTGGGTCATGTCTCTAGGCCTCTATCTCAACGGAGCAAACTTATTTAACCAAAATCTTTTAGAAGCTGGAAAGTCGTCGATGTAGACCATATGATGTTGGCGACAACAATCTATGTAGAAAATTGCTGCTTCGGTGAAGAAAACGCCGGAGAGGGAGAGGGGCCGTGATCTTGCGGAGAGGATGGGAGGAGAAAACACATCGTTCCCCCTGCTGCGGATTTTGATCGAGTGGATCTCAGTGAATCGTCGCATCTTCACTAGGGAAAGCTAGGGAAAGAATTATCTATATCGACATAGGCCACGTCGCAGCTAAAGACATCATCCAGAGTAGCATGACTATCCATCTGAACCCTGAAATGTCATCCAAATTTAAGAGTAGTCCTTGTGCCTTTTTGTCTAAAGGTTTCGACATACCCATGTCAAAACATGGCCACTTTGTATGTATTATGAAACTTTCTTCTTGATCAAAAGACAGCCTCCTCTATGATAGACATGTACTCTTTACTTCGGTGTCAAATATATATATAAAAGCATCATTCACAACTCATCAAGGGAGGCCCTGTTGGCCGGTCGATATTTCCTCGCGGATATGTGCCCCTTCTCCTAGCTCTTGCCGTCTGCTCGAAGAAAAAAAAAAGGAGCTCATCTCTTTGTATTTGAGGAAGAAAATGTAAGAAGTTCCTTTCGTTGGAAAGTTTTCTGCCAAAAGAATAACTGAGAGCAAGAAGCCCACTCAGACTTTGTTTCAGCAAAGGTAAGCCCGTCAAGATTGCACCCGGAAAAAGAATCAAGATTGCAGGGCAAAGAGGTCCGGCTACCTACTACGTGCACTATATGACATGATCCCGAGGGTTCATGGCTGGAATCAGTGCATATGTTACAGGGTGAGATGGAACCAACACAATTATGAACAGACAGATACTCCAATGATCGGATGAGCTACTATCCACAACTCGAACCAAAAGAAATTCTCCAGCAGATGGAGGGAGAAAGAAGACAGCGTCTGATGGGAAGCACACAGCCACAGGGTGTCCTTGTGCCAGGTGTTTTTGGCAGCGGCGCAGGAGACGCGAAGATCATTGGCGTTGGCGAGAACGTGGCGTTGGCGGACCCACGACAGCACGGACCATAGATTGGCGCTCGGCCTGCCCATGGCGCCGCTGGTCGCACCGCGGGTTTGAATTGGCTCCGCGTACTTGCTTTTGCACAGCCAAAGCCCAAAGGGAAGAGGCTCTTGTGTTACTATAACGGCAAGTGGTCGACTTGTTTTTGCCAGCTAGAAGGAAGCATGGCGTTGCAAGGTGCGCACGACAAAAGCTAGAGTTCCATCCATCCAGACCAGCACAAGTACAACGGAATACCTGTTTCTTTTTTCTTGTATATAAGAGGTTAAGTGAAATGTCTAGATAAGCAGATCGTCGGAAATGGAAGTCCTTTTTTCTCTTGCGGCTAACGGAAAATGGAAGTCCTTTTTTCTCTTGCGGCTAATGGAAAATGGAAGTCTAACTTCGCTTCATGTTACTTATCCAGTGCAGGAGGGAGTAAATCTCAGGAAATTCCACTAGAGAGTTTGTCTTGCCTTATCAACCTGTTTTGGTTCCCGTGTGATTGCCTTATCACCTCTCATTGCACTAACTATGTAAGAAAAGATTATGCGAAGCGTTTCCCTACCCTAGCCGCCGCCACGGGCGAGGCGACTAGGGAGGCGATCCTTTTCCACCGATCTCCACCGGCGAGGGCGCTGGCCCCCTCTCTCTCCGGCTGCTGCTTCGACAGCCGGAGGGAGGGGGGACCCCGTTTCTCCGCTATGTAGTTAGGGTTTGGATTTATAGGTCGTGGTGCGTCGTTGGGGTGGTGGGAGCGGCGCCCGGACGAATAAATCTGCCTCAACTTCACTCACACACCGGCGGTGTCCTTCATGGCGGCGTCTCGGAGTTGCTGGCATCGTGTATTTGTCGATCCTTCAGATCGGCGATGTTAGGGTTCATGGATGGTGTCGGCGAGGCGGCGGTGGTGACTTCATCTCGTGTATCTCTCCTTTTGCTCTGTCCCTGTTGCTGCGGCGTTATCTCCGACATCATGGTGAAGCAGGGAGGTTTTGTCGTCCAGGAGTACACGCAGACGCTTGCCTACGCAAGTGCCAGCTGGAAGATGGTGCATCTTGTGCTGGGTTTGTGGTTGGAGGCTGACAGTTCTGGTGTCCTCCTCCGACGTCATAGTCGTGCGGGGGTGTCAGTTCTGGAGTTCGATGGCGTGTCCGGGGACACGTTGCCCCGGTCTGATTCTTTCAATGGCAATGGTTTTTGTCGGATTTCGGGTTCCGGCAGACCCTCAAGGTTCGAACTCTGGGGTGCGCGCGGAGATCACACCTCCTACCTACCTACGTCTCGTCGCCTCGCAAGGATCTAAACTACACGAAGAACAACACAAGGAACACGAGGTTTATACTAGTTCGGGCCACCATTGTGGTGTAATACCCTACTCTAGTTTGTGGTGTGGTAGATTGCCTCAGGGGCTGGTGATGAACAATACAAAGGAAGAACTGCCTCGCGAGGGGAGGAGTTCTTGTGGTGGTGGTGCTTCTTGGGAAGGATTGAATCCGGATCCCTTTTCTCTCTATCTACTCTTGTGGTGGCTAGTCCTATTTATAGAGCGAGGCCTTGGTCCTCTTCCCAAATATTGAGCGGGAAGGGCGCCAACAATCGGCCATTTTGAAGGGGAACATCTAGTACACTTATTCTGGCTAAAGTCGGTCCTCGCCTGCCAAAGACTCTGACGGTGACGCCGGCTTGGGCTCCACGATGACATCCATCCTGCCGTTCAGCTGGTCTTGGTCTTGTTGCATCGAAATGGTTGCCTTTGCTTGATACTCTTCCCTGCGCTTGCCCCCTTTGCACCAAAGAGGAAACAAGGATTCTGCGCAGGCCGGCGCCCGCCTGGTGCCTGCCTGGCTTCGGTCGTCATGGCTTGCGTCATGAGCACCTCGTGAGGTGCCCTGCCTTGATCTCTCCGCCTCCTCGCGAGCCAGCCTGACGAGGCTGTGCCCGAGGAAGCTTCCTGTCATCCGCCCCGCGAGGCTTGGCCCCTCGCGAGGGTCTTGAGCATGTGTTGATGAAGATGGGCCGTACTGGGCCACTCCCTGAGCCACACTGCAGGCCGCAGGCAGGCAAGTCTGGGTACCCCCGTTCCTAGAACGCCGACAGTAGCCCCCGGGCCCAAGGCGCGCCTGGACTTGGCTTAGCAGAGAAGTGAAGGGGCAAGTGCGAAACGCCGCGGGCCCCATCAGCCTGCGGCCTTGGGCGCCGCGTGGCGGTTGATTGAACGTGGGCGTCCACGACGCCTAGGCAACTGCACGGATTGACAAGTCCCTGCATGCAAAATGGGTCATGATTACCTGTGATCGTGGAGGCCGGCGGTTGGCCTCCCCCGGCTATATGTACAAAACGGCGCTAGCCCTTCCAGTCCATCCCTTCCTGCTACTCCCTGTCTCCTTCTATGCCCTTGCTCCACCATACGCCAATGGCACCAATCCGTCGGTTTTCTGCCGAAGAGAAGCGGAAGGTCCCCCGAGAGGGACCTGTCCCGCTTCCGCCGGAGAAACGGCTCGTCTCTTGCCGCGGAGAAGGGGGTGCTTGGCTGGAGGTGTCGAGGCCATGGTTTGAGCGGCCGCCTCCTGGATTCCCATTGCTCTTATACGCCCGAATCAAGGGTCCTAAAGGCGCAGGCGCCGAGCGACACCGCCAGAGGCACCGTCGCTGCCGGTGGATTACGGCGGTGCGCGTCGTTCCTCCCGGAGTTCACACCGAGGGATCCTCTCGCGAGCTTGTGCTTCACGCCGCCATGCCTCCTCGATCTTGGATTCGACTTCCTCCCTCCTTTGCCTTCGAGATTCCGCCAAGGGGGCCTCTCAAACTCTAGCTGCAGCACGCCGACTGTCGTACTCCTGCGACCGAAGCGGATGTCGAGGTCATTGCTCCGGGCAAGGTCTTCATGACCCGGGGCTGGGGCGAGATCGCCCGGGTCTGCCAATCGGAGGGGGCCCTCGTGATCCACCTGGATTACGATGGCGCCTCCTTGATGCTCTTCAAGGTCTTCGACGAAGATGGGCACCGGCTGGAGTGTTGTCCCAAAGGTAGCGGCCGAAGTTCCGGAGCGGCGGGGACCAGGCCTGCCGTCGCCTGCTCTTCCAGCAGCTCCCCTGATGGCAGCGGGCACTTCGGGTCCGGCGACTCTTCCGAGCTCCTCCTGAATCCGGCGACGAGCGATGACAGCTATGAGCCTCTGAGCTCGCGCCGTGCCCGGAGCAGGGCCGGCACGCCCGGTAGCCGATGCGGCTGATCTGGATGAGGCTGGCGTCGGCCTTGCACGGCCCACTGTTGATGATGGCGTCTGCCGTCAGGGTCCCTGTAGTTAGACCCGCTTAGGTTTCATGTCTTTTGTTCCTGCGAGGAGTCAAGAACACACCCCGTGGGGGTTTGTAAGGTGCCTGTAGTTCCATTTGTTAATATGATCCTAATCGTGAAGCGGTGTGAGATGCTCGTCCCGTCTTAGCTTGGTTTCTCCTTTCGAACCTCGTGAGGACTTGATGCTCTGCGCCGATAGGTCCCGGTCCCAAGGCAAGCCTCAGCTGTCGCTGGTATGCCAGGTTGCGATGCCGTGGTCAAGGCCAGGAAGTGAGTGGCCCGGGGTCTAGTAAGAGCCCCTGAGTCGCGATGCTCAGGAGGTCCCCTTTAGCGCTCAAGCAGCCATCGTTCGGTGAAAAAGGAGCGTGATGTTGCCAACACGGGACCGCATTAGGTGCAAGGTCGGTGCTGCGATAGCTAGCATTTCCGGAGGATGACTTATCTCGGGAGTCAGAAGCCACTCCTTGGCGCGGCGCCAGGCCCGCGCATCGGTAGCTGAGGAGTTGCCTGGCGAGGTCCCCACGTGCCTCTTCCCTCTCGCCTTTACTCCCCTTCGTGCTCTACGTCCTCAGGTACCGGCCCTCGAGCGAGCTCAGTCATCGCTGGTATGCCAGGTCGCGATGCCGTGGACAAGGCCAGGAGGTGAGGGCTGGAGATCCAGTAAGAGTCCATGAGTCGCGATGCTCAGGTACCCCCCCTTTAACGCGCAAGCGGTTCGCGCGAACGAGAGTGAAGGAGACGCTGTGAAGGCCTCGCCCGACGCTGCTCCTTAAAGAGATCCTATGAGCTCATCACAAGAAAAACGAGGGTTTGCCGTTACAATTTCCAGCAAGCCGCTGGTTGCTCTGGAAGGGTGAGGAGGCACTGAAGGCTCGGTGAGGTGGTGTCTTGCGGGGTTGCCGCGACCAGAGCTCAGCTAATCAGGTTTGTCGATGTTGCAGGGACGGACCCATGCGCAAGCGTCGTGCCGTTAAGGAGCAGCTCCATCAGTTGGTGTCAATCGAGCGGGTGATTAAGTCAAGCATGTTAATCATGAAGGAGCAAATCCATTTAGATAGGCGCAGAAAAAGGCGAACATCGCTGGGTCGGGCCCGAGCGACTTGGGGATAATGCAGCCCGAGGGGCGCCCCCAACAAAGTAAGCCTAAAACATGAACAAAAGGGATACATGCTGCAGGGACGGACCCACGCGGCCTGGGAATGATGCAGCCCTGGGGGCGCTCCCAGCTGAAAATGAAACTCGAAGGATGTCACCTGATGATGTTGAAGATGAAGGGATGCTGAAGTAGCGGACGTCGTGCACTGCGGAAGCCGATCTTTACGAGCCTCCAAGCCCAGGAGCCTCGGGAGGCTCCGAAGGCGCTGGCGGCTCCTCGCGGACCATCTCCATCTCTGCCAAGACTGTGGAATGCCTGGCCGCTTGAGCCTCCAGGATGCTCCTCATGAGGCGCTGACGCACAACAGCCGCATTCGGCAAGCCATAAGGCATGCGAACATGGCTGTGGGGTGGACCTTCGCAGCGTCCCACGCGTGAGGGCCAGAGGCGCTCCTGAGAGGCGGCTCGGTTGAGTCCTGCTATGTCGATGCAGACGCGCAGCCCACCATCCTCGCCCGGATGGGGAGCTACGGCGGGTAAGCGGCGGCTGCCACTCACGACTCTTGACTCCTGCAGCTCCTGAATGATCTCGCTGGCGAACTCCTGAGGGTTTGTCCCTCCTTGCCTCGCTCCTTCTTGAGGGAAACGTGCTTTGAAACACGCCTCCAAGTGATGCCCGAGCGCCTCCCTCGTGATCTTAGCAAAGTCGATGGCCCTCCAGGAGAGAGCCCCCGAGCCTTGCTCGAGGAGGGCACCGGGCGTGCCTTCCTATGTGACAGAAGGAGGTGCCCCCTGAACGGGCGCGGACCCTGAGGGGCCAGCCTCCCGAGGGTTCGGACCAGGCAATGTCTTCTTCTTCTTAGGGACTGCCTCGGGAAGCTTTCCGCTCCTGTGATCTGGGTCTTCAATTGACGCGGCTTGAAAAGCACGCTCCAGAGAACACACCGCATCCCTCTCTTCACAAGGCACCGTGATGACTCCACCGCTTCCTGGCATCTTGAGGACATTGTAGCCGTGATGAGTCACGACCATGAACTTGGCCAGAGCTGGGTATCCAAGGATGGCATTGTACGGCAGGCGAATGTGCGCGACGTCGAAGTCAATGAGCTCGGTGCGGTAGTTGTCGCGCTTCCCGAAGGTAACAGGAAGGCAGACCTGCCCTATCGGAACCATGGAACCATCAGTGACTCCTGAGAAAGGCTTGGTTGGCTGAAGCTGATTGTATGGTACTTGGAGATTGTTGAATGTCTCGACGGACAGGACATTGAGCCCTGCTCCGCCATCAATGAGGGTCCTGGTGACTTGCACATTACTGATGATTGGGGAACAAAGCATCGGGAGGACTCCGGCTGTGGCCGTGCACTTGAGCTGATCCGCTGAGCTAAACATGATGGCGCACACTGACCACCTGAGGGGGCGTGTGGCCTTGAGCTTGGGGAGGACTGCATTCACTTCACGAGCAAACTGCTTGAAGATGCGTTGAGAGGCCGGGGCCTGAGCGCCGCCCAGGATGCAAGCGATTGCGCGCGGCTCCTGGAAGCCCCCAGCCCCCTCGTTCTGATGATGGTCTTCATTCCTCCTTGGCTGTGGTGGCAGACGGGGGAGGCCCGCGTTGCCTTGTGGGCGATCCTCGCGAGGCTGATCCCTCCAACCTCCCTTGCGAGGCTGGTCCTGCCAGCGGTTTTCGCAAGGTCGGTCACGCCACCCTTGGCGAGGGCCACGGTCTTCCCATCATCCTCCACCTCTTCCTCCTCCTCGGCCATAGCCCCGGTCATTGCGCTCGGGGCGTCGGCCGGCACGCACGTCCCACACGGCTCTGAGCTCTTGGCATTTGTTGGTGTTGTGGGTATGGAGGTCGTGGTACACGCAGTATCGGCTTCCCTTGGATGACTCAGACTGATCCCTGCCTCGCTTGGTGTCCGGCTCTGCTGCAAGCACGGCAGCCCCCTTGCGCTTCACGTCCTTGACCTTGGGATTCTTCTCTTCTGGGTCGGCAGCCGACAACTCAAGGAGGAAAGGCGTCCTTCCTCAGCCCTGGCGCACTTGGTCGCCAAATTGAACAGCTCCAGGGAGGTGCACAGGTCTTCATGGATCACAAGCTCCTCTTTCATCTTGACGTCATGCACGCCATCGGAGAAGGCTGAGATAATGGCCTCCTCAGACACCCTGGGGATCTTAAGGCGAGCGTTGTTGAAACGCTGGATGAACTTTTTCAGGGTCTCTCCTGGCTGCTGCTTGATGCGGCGCAGGTCGCTCATGGCCGGGGGCCGGTCGCGGGTGCCTTGGAAGTTGGCGATGAATCGGGTGCGCATCTCGTCCCAGGAGGAAATCGTGCCAGGAGCCAGGTTCAGGAGCCAGGTGCGGGCACCGTCCTTGAGCGCCATGGAAAACCAGTTCGCCATGACCTTCTCGTCCCCATTGGCGGCTTCAATGCCCAGCTCATAGAGCTGGATGTCGGCGTTCTGGGAACGGGGGTACCCAGACTTGCCTGCCTGCGGCCTGCGGCTTGGCTCAGGGAGTGGCCCAGTATGGCCCATCTTCGCCAACACATGCTCAAGACCCTCGCGAGGGGCCAAGCTTCGCGGGGCGGATGACATGAAGCTTCCTTGGGCACATCCTCGTCAGGCTGGCTCGCGAGGAGGCGGAGAGATCAAGGCAGGGTACCTCACGAGGTGCCCATGACGCAAGCCATGACGACTGAAGCCAGGCGGGCGCCGGCCTGCGCAGAGTCCTTGTTTCCTCTTTGGTGCAAAGGGGCAAGCGCAGGCAAGATTATCAAGCAAAGGCAATCATTTCGGTGCAACAAGACCAAGACCAACAGAACGGCAGGATGGATGTCATCGTGGAGCCCATGCCGGCGTCACCGTCAGAGTCTTTGGCAGGCGAGGACCGACTTTAGCCTGGATAAGTGTACTAGATGTACCCCTTCAAAATGGCCGATTGTTGGCGCCCTTCGCGCTCAATATTTGGGAAGAGGACCAAGGCCTCGCTCTATAAATAGGACTAGCCACCACAAGAGTAGGGGATAGATAAAAAAGGGATCCGGATCCAATCCTTCCCAAGAAGCATCACCACCACAAGAACTCTTCCCCTCGCGAGGCAGTTCTTCCTTTGTATTGTTCATCACCAGCCCTTGAGGCAATCTACCGCACCACAAACTAGAGTAGGGTATTACATCACAATGGTGGCCCGAACTAGTATAAACCTCGTGTCCCTTGTGTTGTTCTTCGTGTAGTTTAGATCATTGCAAGGCGACGAGACGTAGGTAGGCAGGAGGTGTGATCTTCGCGCACACCCCAGAGTTTGAACCTTGAGGGTCTGCCAGAACCCGAAATCCGACATTTGGCGCGCCAGGTAGGGGTGCACCAGAATCCACCTTCCACCGCCCTGTGTTTCACCGCCCCTCGCATCCATGTCAAACGCTCGTCGAGCCCGCACCGAACGCCGAGCCGCTCTCGCCACTCACGTCGCCCAGACGGACCCCGTCGGTGGGTGCCGCCGCCGTTCCCCGTCGCCTGCCGTCAACGCTGCCACCGGCCCGGTGGGGAACGAGCAGCAGGCGTCGTCCCTGCATCCTTCGGTGCGGCGGGAAGGCCGCACCGCCACCCCGTCGCTGACCCCAGCCGGTTCCTCATCCCACGCCCGTCGCTCTCCTGCGGACGCGCACGCCGCGCTGCTCCTGGCGCGGGAGCTCCTGCACTACCGCCCCGTCGGCAACCTCTACGACGGGTGGCTCGCCCGCATCACCGAGCTCGTCAGCGCCGCTGGGGGCTCCCCCGCACCATCCCTCTCGCTGCACCGCGCCCCGCCCTGCGCGGGCAACGAAGCTCCGGGGGCGCCTCAGCCACCTCCCCCTCAAGAAGGCGCCTTGGCCCCAAGGCGCGTGGCCCCTGGGCGGAACCCACAGCGTCCAGCGCCAGCACAACAAGAGAAGAGCTGCCAAGAGATCCCTCGTCCCCAAGAAGCTGCCCGTGTGCTCCCCGCACCGGCCTATCACGACCGCGCTCCTGCTCCAGCGTGCCAAGACCTCGCGCTGCTCCTCGCGGCAGCGCACGGAGACTTCTAAGATCGAGCTCTCCGTCACCAAACGCCTCCCATGGACACTGCAGGCTGCCATGCCTTCACCGCCGAGCTGCGCAGCGTGGCCTGGCCGGGCAAGTTCAAGCCAGATCTGCCCCCGCGCTAAGAATGACACGGCTGACCCTGCGAACTTCCTCCAGCTCTATGAGCTGGGTATTGAAGCCGCCAACGAGGACGAGAAGGTCATGGCGAACTGGTTTCCCATGGCGCTCAAGGACGGTGCCCGCACCTGGCTCCTGAACCTGGCTCCTGGCACGATTTCCTCCTGGGACGAGATGCGCACCCAATTCATCGCCAACTTCCAAGGCACCCGCGACCGGCCCCCGGCCATGAGCGACTTGCACCGCATCAAGCAGCAGCCAGGAGAGACCCTACAAAAGTTCATCCAGCGTTTCAACAACGCTCGCCTTAAGATCCCCAGGGTGTCTGAGGAGGCCATCATCTCAGCCTTCTCCAACGGCGTGCATGACGTCAAGATGAAAGAGGAGCTTGCGATCCATGAAGACCTGTGCACCTCCCTGGAGCTGTTCAACTTAGCGACCAAGTGTGCCAGGGCTGAGGAAGGACGCCTTTCCCTCCTTGAGCTGCCGGCAGCTGACCTAGAAGAGAAGAAGCCCAAGGTCAAGGACGTGAAGCGCAAGGGGGTTGTCGTGCTTGCAGCAGAGCCGGACACCAAGCGAGGCAGGGATCAGCCTGAGTCATCCAAGGGCAGCCGGTACTGCGTGTACCACGACCTCCACACCCACAACACCAACGAATGCTAAGAGCTTAGGGCCGTGCGGGACGTGCGTGCCGGCCGAGGTCTCGAGTGCAACGACCGGGGCTATGGCCGAGGAGGAGGAAGACGTGGAGGACGATGGGAAGACCGTGTCCCTCGAAGGGTGGCGTGACCGACCTCGCGAGGACCGCTGGCAGGACCAGCCTCGCGAGGGAGGTTGGAGGGATCAGCCTCACGAGGATCGCCCACAAGGCAATGTGGGCCTCCCTCCTCTGCCACCACAGCCAGGAGGAATGAAGACCATCAATAGGACGAGGGCGCTGGAGGCTTCCAGGAGCCGCGCGCAATCGCTTGCATCTTGGGCGGCGCTCAGGCTCCGGCCTCTTAGCGCATCTTCAAGCAGTTTGCTCGCAAAGTGAATGCAGTCCTCCCCAAGCTCGAGGCCACACGCCCCCTCAGGTGGTCAGCGTGCGCCATCACGTTCAGCTCAGCGGATCAGCTCAAGTGCGCGGCCACAACCGGAGTCCTCCCGATGCTTTGTTCCCTAATCATCAGCAATGTGCAAGTCACCAGGACCCTCATCGATGGCGGAGCAGGGATCAATGTCGTGTCCGTCGACACATTCAACAATCTCCAAGTACCATACAATCAGCTTCAGCCAACCAAGCCTTTCTCAGGAGTCACTGATGGTTCCACGGTTCCGATAGGGTAGGTCTGCCTTCCTGTTACCTTCGGCAAGCGCGACAACTACCGCACCGAACTCATTGACTTCGACGTCGCGCACATTCGCCTGCCGTACAATGCCATCCTCGGGTACCCAGCTCTGGCCAAGTTCATGGCCGTGATTCATCACGGCTATAATGTCCTCAAGATGCCAGGAAGCGGTGGAGTCATCATGGTGCCTTGTGAAGAGAGGGATGCGGTGTGTTCTCTGGAGCGTGCTTTTCAAGCCGCGTCAATTGAAAACCCAGATCACAGGAGCGGAAGGCTTCCCGAGGCTGTCCATAAGAAGAAGAAGGCATCGCCTGGTCCGAACCCTCGGGAGGCAGGCCCCTCAGGGTCCGCGCCTGTTCAGGGGGCACCTCCTTCTGTTGCATAGGAAGGCGCGCCCGGCGCCCTCCTCGAACAAGGCTCGGGGGCTCTCTCCTGGAGGTTGTGGGGAACGTTGCAGAAAATAAAAAATTTGTACGCTTCACCAAGATCAATCTATGGAGTCATCTAGCAACGAGAGAGAGGATTGCATCTACATACCCTTGTAGATCGCGCACGGAAGCGTTCAAGAGAACGGGGTTGAGGGAGTCGTACTCGTCGTGATCCAAATCACCGATGATCCTAGCGCCGAATGGACGGCACCTCCGCGTTCAACACATGTACGGTTGGGGAAGACGTCTCCTCCTTCTTGATCCAGCAAGGGGGAGGGAGAGGTTGATGGAGATCCAGCAGCACGATGGCGTGGTGGTGGAAGTAGTGGCGATCTTGGCAGGGCTTCACCAAGCTCAGCGAGAGGGAGAGGTGTTACGAGGGGAGAGGGAGGCGCCAGGGACTAGGGTGCGGCTGCCCTCTATCCCCCTCTTTATATAGGGGGCCTAGGGGGTGCACCGGCCCCCTAGAGATCCCATATCCAGGGGGGCGGCGGCCTAGGGTGGAACTTGCCCCCCAAGTCAAGTGGGCGCCCCCCACCCCTAGGGTTTCCAACCCTAGGCGCAGCGGAGGCCTAAGGGGGGCGCACCAGCCCACCAGGGGCTGGTTCCCCTCCCACTTCAGCCCATGGGGCCCTCCGAGATAGGTGGCCCCACCCGGTGGACCCCCGGGACCCTTTCGGTGGTCCCAGTACAATACCAGTGACCCCCGAAACTTTCCCGGTGGCCGAAACTGGACTTCCTATATACAATTCTTCACCTCCGGACCATTCTAGAACACCTCTGACGTCCGTGATCTCATCCGGGACTCCGAAAAACTTTCGGGTTACCGCATACTAATATCTCTACAACCCTAGCGTCACCGAACCTTAAGTGTGTAGACCCTACGGGTTCGGGAGACACGCAGACATGACCGAGACGACTCTCCGGTCAATAACCAACAACGGGATCTGGATACCCATGTTGGCTCCCACATGTTCCACGATGATCTCATCGGATGAACCACGATGTCGAGGATTCAAGTAATCATGTATACAATTCCCTTTCTCAATCGGTACGTTACTTGCCCGAGATTCGATCGTCGGTATCCCAATACCTCGTTCAATCTTGTTACCGGCAAGTCACTTTACTCATACCATAATGCATGATCCCGTGACCAAACACTTGGTCACATTGAGCTCATTACGATGATGCATTACCGAGTGGGCCCAGAGATACCTCTCCATCATACGGAGTGACAAATCCCAGTCTCGATCCGTGTCAACCCAACAGATACTTTCGGGGATACCCGTAGTATACCTTTATAGTCACCCAGTTACGTTGTGACGTTTGGTACACCCAAAGCATTCCTACGGCATTCGGGAGTTACACGATCTCATGGTCTAAGGAAGCAATACTTGACATTGGAAAAGCTCTAGCAAACGAACTACACGATCTTGTGCCATGCTTAGGATTGGGTCTTGTCCATCACATCATTCTCCTAATGATGTGATCCCGTTATCAATGACATCCAATGTCCATAGTCAGGAAACCATGACTATCTGTTGATCAACGAGCTAGTCACCTAGAGGCTCACTAGGGACATGTTGTGGTCTATGTATTCACACATGTATTATGATTTCTGGATAACACAATTATAGCATGAATAACAGACAATTATCATGAACAATGAAATATAATAATAATCATTTTATTATTGCCTCTAGGGCATATTTCCAACAGTCTCCCACTTGCACTAGAGTCAATAATCTAGTTACATTGTGATGAATCGAACACCCATAGAGTTCTGGAGTTGATCATGTTTTGCTCGCGGAAGAGGTTTAGTCAACGGATCTGCAATATTCAGATCCGTATGCACTTTGCAAATATCTATGTCTCCATCTTAAACATTTTCACGAAAGGAGTTGAAGTTACGCTTGATGTGCCTGGTCTTCTTGTGAAACCTGGGCTCCTTGGCAAGGGCAATAGCTCCAATGTTGTCACAGAAGAGAGTGATCGGCCCCAACGCAGTGGGTATGACTCCTAGGTCGGTGATGAACTCCTTCATCCAGATTGCTTAATGCGCTGCCTCCGAGGCTGCCATGTACTCCGCTTCACATGTAGATCCCGCCACGACACTTTGCTTGCAACTGCACCAGCTTACTGCCCCTCCATTCAAAATATACACATATCCGGTTTGTGACTTAGAGTCATCCAGATCTGTGTTGAAGCTAGCATCGACGTAACCCTTTACGACGAGCTCTTCGTCACCTCCATATACGAGAAACATATCCTTAGTCCTTTTCAGGTACTTCAGGATGTTCTTGACCGCTGTCCAGTGTTCCATGCCGGGATTTCTTTGGTACCTTCCTACCAAACCTACAGCAAGGTTTACATCAGTTCTGGTACACAACATGGCATGCATAATAGACCCTATAGCTGAGGCATAGGGGATGACACTCATCTTTTCTCTATCTTCTGCCATGGTCGGGCATTGAGCTGAGCTCAATTTCACACCTTGCAACACATGCAAGAACCCCTTCTTGGACTGATCCATATTGAACTTGTTCAATATCTTATCAAGGTATGTGCTTTGTGAAAGACCTATGAGGCATCTCGATCTATCCCTACAGATCTTGATGCCTAATATGTAAGCAGCTTCTCCAAGGTCCTTCATTGAAAAACACTTATTCAAGTAGGCCTTAATGCTGTCCAAAAGTTCTATATCATTTCCCATCAAAAGTATGTCATCTACATATAATATGAGAAATGCTACAGAGCTCCCACTCACTTTCTTGTAAACGCAGGCTTCTCCATAAGTCTGCATAAACCTAAACGCTTTGATCATCTCATCAAAGTGAATGTTCCAACTTCGAGATGCTTGCACCAGCCCATAAATGGATCGCTGGAGTTTGCATACCTTGTTAGCATTCTCAGGATCGACAAAACCTTCCAGATGCATCATATACAGTTCTTCCTTAAGATAGCGTTAAGGAATGCCGTTTTGACGTCCATTTGCCATATCTCATAATCATAGTATGCGGCAATTGCTAACATGATTCGGACGGACTTCAGCTTTGCTACGGGAGAGAAAGTCTCATCGTAGTCAACCCCTTGAACTTGTCGATAACCCTTAGCAACAAGTCGAGCTTTATAGATGGTAACATTACCATCCGCGTCTGTCTTCTTCTTAAAGATCCATTTGTTTTCTATCGCTCGCTGATCATCGGGCAAGTCTGTCAAAGTCCATACTTCATTTTCATACACGGATCTTATCTCGGATTGCATGGCTTCAAGCCATTTGTTGGAATCTGGGCCCACCATTGCTTCTTCATAGTTCGAAGGTTCACCGTTGTCTAACAACATGATCTCTAGGACAGGGTTGCCATACCACTCTGGTGCGGAACGTGTCCTCGTGGACCTACGAAGTTCAGTAGTAACTTGTTCCGAAGTACCTTGATCATCATCATTAGTTTCCTCTATAGTCGGTGCAGGCACCACAGGAACATCTTCCTGAGCTGCGCTACTTTCTGGTTCAAGAGGTAGTACTTCATCAAGTTCCACTTTCCTCCCACTTACTTCTTTCGAGAGAAACTCTTTCTCCAGAAAGGACCCATTCTTGGCAACAAAGATCTTGCCTTCGGATCTGAGGTAGAAGGTATACCCAATGGTTTCCTTAGGGTATCCTATGAAGACGCATTTTTCTGACTTGGGTTCGAGCTTTTCAGGTTGGAGTTTCTTGACATAAGCATCGTATCCCCAAACTTTTAGAAACGACAGCTTAGGTTTCTTCCCAAACCATAATTCATACGGTCTCGTCTCAACGAATTTAGACGGTGCCCTATTTAAAGTGAATGTAGCTGTCTCTAGAGCGTATCCCCAAAATGATAGCGGTAAATCGGTGAGTGACATCATAGATCGCACCATATCCAATAGAGTGTGATTTCGACGTTCAGACACACCGTTACGCTGAGGTGTTCTAGGCGGTGTGAGTTGTGAAACGATTCCACATTTCCTTAAGTGCGTACCAAATTCATGACTTAAATATTCTCCCCCACGATCTGATCGTAAGAACTTTATCTTTCGGTCACGTTTATTCTCTACCTCATTCTGAAATTCCTTGAACTTTTCAAAGGTCTCAGACTTGTGTTTCATCAAGTAGACATACCCATATCTACTGAAGTCATCAGTGAGAGTAAGAACATAACGATAGCCTCCGCGAGCCTCAACGCTCATTGGACCGCACACATCAGTATGTATGATTTCCAATAAGTTGGTTGCTCACTCCATTGTTCCGGAGAACGGAGTCTTGGTCATTTTGCCCATGAGGCATGGTTCGCATGTGTCAAATGATTCGTAATCGAGAGACTCTAAAAGTCCATCAGCATGGAGCTTCTTCATGCGCTTGACACCAATGTGACCAAGGTGGCAGTGCCACAAGTATGTGGGACTATTGTTATCAACTTTACATCTTTTGGTATTCACACTATGAATATGTGTAGCATCACGTTCGAGATTCATTAAGAATAAACCATTGACCAACGGGGCATGACCATAAAACATATCTCTCATATAAATAGAACAACCATTATTCTCAGATTTAAATGAGTAGCCATCTCATATTAAACGAGATCCAGATACAATGTTCATGCTCAAAGCTGGCACTAAATAACAATTATTGAGGTTTAAAACTAATCCCGTAGGTAAATGTAGAGGTAGCATGCCGACGGCGATCACATCGACCCTGGAACCATTCCCGATGCGCATCGTCACCTCGTCCTTCGCCAGTCTCCGCTTATTCCGCAGCTCTTGTTTTGAGTTACAAATATGAGCAACCGCACCGGTATCAAATACCCAGGAGCTACTGCGAGTACTGATAAGGTACACATCAATTACATGTATATCACATATACCTTTAGTGTTGCCGGCCTTCTTGTCCGCTAAGTATTTGGGGCAGTTCCGCTTCCAGTGTCCACTTCCCTTGCAATAAAAGCACTCAGTCTCAGGTTTGGGTCCATTCTTTGGCTTCTTCCCGGCAAGTGGCTTACCGAGCGCGGCAACTCCCTTGCCGTCCTTCTTGAAGTTCTTCTTACCCTTGCCTTTCTTGAACTTAGTGGTTTTATTGACCATCAACACTTGATGTTCCTTTTTGATTTCCACCTCCGCTGATTTCAGCATTGAAAATACTTCAGGAATAGTTTTCACCATCCCCTGCATATTGAAGTTCATCACAAAGCTCTTGTAGCTAGGTGGGATCGACTGAAGGATTCTGTCAATGACCGCCTCATCCGGGAGGTTAATGTCCAGCTGGGACAGGCGGTTGTGCAACCCAGACATTTTGAGTATGTGCTCATTGACAGAACTATTTTCCTCCATCTTACAACTATAGAACTTGTCGGAGACTTCATATCTCTCGACCCGGGCATGAGCTTGGAAAACCATTTTCAGCTCTTCGAACATCTCATATGCTCCGTGTTGCTCAAAACGCTTTTGGAGCCTCGGTTCTAAGCTGTAAAGCATGCCGCACTGAACGAGGGAGTAATCATCAGCACGTGACTGCCAAGCATTCATAACGTCTTGGTTCTCTGGGATGGGTGCGTCACCTAGCGGTCCTTCTAGGACATATGCTTTCTTGGCAGCTATGAGGATGATCCTCAGGTTCCGGACCTAATCCCTATAGTTGCTGCCATCATCTTTCAGCTTGGTTTTCTCTAGGAACGCGTTGAAGTTGAGGTTGACATGAGCGTTGGCCATTTGATCTACAAGACATTTTGCAAAGGTTTTTAGACTAAGTTCATGATAATTAAGTTCATCTAATCAAATTATTTAAAGAATTCCCACTCAAATTAGACATCCCTCTAGTCATCTAAGTGATACATGATCCGACTCAACTAGACCATGTCCGATCATCACGTGAGACGGACTAGTCATCATCGGTGAACATCTCCATGTTGATCGTATCTTCCATACGACTCATGTTCGACCTTTCGGTCTCTTGTGTTCTGAGGCCATGTCTGTACATGCTAGGCTCGTCAAGTCAACCTAAGTGTTTTTGTGTGTGTAAATCTGTCTTACACCCGTTGTATGTGAACGTTAGGATCTATCACACCCGATCATCACGTGGTGCTTCGAAACAACAAACTTTTGCAACGGCGCACAGTTAGGGGAACACTTTCTTGAAATTATTATGAGGGATCATCTTATTTACTACCGTTGTTCTAATCAAATAAGATGCAAAAACATGATAAACATCAGATTCAATCAAATAGTGACATGATATGGCCAATATCATATTGCTCCTTTGATCTCCATCTTCAGGGCGCCATGATCATCTTCGTCACCGGCAAGACACCATGATCTCCATCATCATGATCTCCATCATCGTGTCTCCATGAATTTGTTCGCCAACTATTACTTCTACTACTATGGCTAACGGTTTAGCAATAAAGTGAAGTAATTACATGGCATTTATTCATTGACACGCAGGTCATACAATAATTAAGACAACTCCTATCGCTCCTGCCGGTTGTCATACTCATCAACATGCAAGTCGTGATTCCTATTACAAGAACATGATCTCATACATCACATATATATCATTCATCACAACCTTTTGGCCATATCACATCACAAGCCATATGCTGCAAAAACAAGTTAGACGTCCTCTAATTGTTGTTGCATGTTTTTACGTGGCTGCAATAGGGTTCTAGCAAGAACCTTTCTTACCTACGTAAAAGCCGCAACGTGATATGCCAATTTCTATTTACCCTTCATAAGGACCCTTTTCATCGAATCCGATCCGACTAAAGTGGGAGAGACAGAAACCCGCTAGACACCTTATGCAATTAGTGCATGCCAGTTGGTGGAACCTGTCTCATGTAAGCGTACGTGTAAGGTCGGTCCGGGCCGCTTCATCCCACGATGTCGCCGAAACAAGATAAGACTAGTAGTGGCAAGAAAATTGACAACATCTACGCCCACAACAAATTTGTGTTCTACTCGTGCAAAGAAAAACTACGCATAGACCTAGCTCATGATGCCACTGCTGGGGAACATTGCAGAAAATAAAAAATTTCTACGCTTCACCAAGATCAATCTATGGAATCATCAAGCAACAAGAGAGAGGATTGCATCTACATACCCTTGTAGATCGCGCACGGAAGCGTTCAAGAGAACGGGGTTGAGGGAGTCGTACTCGCCCTGATCCAAATCACCAATGATCCTAGCGCCGAACGGACGGCACCTCCGTATTCAACACACGTACGGTTGGGGAAGACGTCTCCTCCTTCTTGATCCAGCAAGGGGGAGGGAGAGGTTGATGGAGATCCAGCAGCACGGCGGCGTGGTGGTGGAAGTAGTGGCGATCTCGGCAGGGCTTCGCCAAGCTCAGCGAGAGGGAGAGGTGTTACAAGGGGAGAGGGAGGCGCCAGGGACTAGGGTGCGGCTGCCCTCCCTCCCCCCTCTTTATATAGGGGGCCTAGGGGGTGCGCCGTCCCCCTAGAGAGATCCCATCTCTAGGGGGGGCGGCAGCCTAGGGGGGAACTTGCCCCCCAAGTCAAGTGGGCGCCCCCACCCCTAGGGTTTCCAACCCTAGGCGCAGGGGAGGCCCAAGGGGGGCGCACCAGCCCACCAGGGGCTGGTTCCCCTCCCACTTCAGCCCATGGGGCCCTCCGGGATAGGTGGCCCCACCCGGTGGACCCCCGGGACCCTTCCGGTGGTCCCGGTACAATACCGGTGACCCCCGAAACTTTCTTGGTGGCCGAAACTGGACTTCCTATATACAATTCTTCACCTCCGGGCCATTCTGAAACTCCTCATGACGTCTGTGATCTCATCCGGGACTCCGAACAACTTTTGGGTTACCGCATACTAATATCTCTACAACCCTAGCGTCACCGAACCTTAAGTGTGTAGACCCTACGGGTTCGGGAGACACGCAGGCATGACCGAGACGACTCTCCGGTCAATAACCAACAGCGGGATCTGGATACCCATGTTGGCTCCCACATGTTCCATGATGATCTCATTGGATGAACCATGATGTCGAGGATTCAAGTAATCCTGTATACAATTCCCTTTGTCAATCGGTATGTTACTTGCCCGAGATTCGATCGTCGGTATCCCAATACCTCGTTCAATCTTGTTACCGGCAAGTCACTTTACTCGTACCGTAATGCATGATCCCATGACCAAACACTTGGTCACATTGAGGTCATTATGATGATGCATTACCGAGTGGGCCCAGAGATACCTCTCCATCATACGGAGTGACAAATCCTAGTCTCGATCTGTGTCCACCCAACAGATACTTTCGGGGATACCCGTAGTATACCTTTATAGTCACCCAGTTACGTTGTGACGTTTGGTAAACCCAAAGCATTCCTACGGCATCCGGGAGTTACACAATCTCATGGTCTAAGGAAACGATACTTGACATTGGAAAAGCTCTAGCAAACGAACTACACGATCTTGTGCTATGCTTAGGATTGGGTCTTGTCCATCACATCATTCTCCTAATGATGTGATCCCGTTATCAATGACATCCAATGTCCATAGTCAGGAAACCATGACTATTTGTTGATCAACGAGCTAGTCACCTAGAGGCTCACTAGGGACATGTTGTGGTCTATGTATTCAGACATGTATTACGATTTCCGGATAACACAATTATAGCATGAATAACAGACAATTATCATGAACAAGGAAATATAATAATAATCATTTTATTATTGCCTCTAGGGAATATTTCCAACAAGAGGGCCATCGACTTTGCTAAGATCACGAGGGAGGCGCTCGGGCACCACTTGGAGGCATGTTCAAAGCACGTTTCCCACAGGAAGGAGCGAGGCAAGGAGGGCCAAACCCTCAGGAGTTCGTCAGCGAGATCATCCAGGAGCTGCAGGAGTCAAGAGTCATGAGTGGCAGCCGCCGCTTACCCGCCGTAGCTCCCCATCCAGGCGAGGATGGTGGGCTGCGCGTATGCATCAACATACCAGGACTCAACCGAACCGCCTCTGAGGAGCGCCTCTGGCCCTCATGCGTGGTACGCTACGAAAGTCCACCCCACAGCTATGTTCGCATGCCTTACGGCTTGCCGAACGCGGCTGCTGTGCGTCAGCGCCTCATGAGGAGCATCCTGGAGGCTCAAGCGGCCAGGCATTCCACAGTCCTGGCTGAGATGGAGATGGTCCGCGAGGAGCCGCCAGCGCCTCTAGAGCCTCCCGAGGCTCCTAGGCCTCGGGGCTCGTAAAGATCGGCTTCCGCAGCGCACGACGTCCGCTACTTCAGCATCCCTTCATCTTCAACATCATCAGGTGACATCCTTCGAGTTTCATTTTCAGCTGGGAGTGCCCTCAGGGCTGCATCATTCCCAGGCCGCGTGGGTCCGTCCCTACAACATGTATCCCTTTTGTTCATGTTTTTAGCTTACTTTATTGGGGGCGCCCCTCGGGCTGCATTATCCCCAAGCAACTCGGGCCTGACCTAGTGGCATATATCCCTCTCGCGTTTATTCGGGTCGTGCGTTTGGCCCACCATGATCATTACTTGATGCCTGTGGAGGCACCCTTCTTCCTTCATGATGCTCGCTTGCACGTTAAAGGGGGGGGGTACCTGAGCATTGCGACTCATGGACTCTTACTGGCTCTCCAGCCCTCACCTCCTGGCCTTGTCCACGGCATCGCGACCTGGCATACCAGCGACGGCTGAGCTCGCTCGAGGGCCGGGACCTGAGCACGTAGAGCGTTGGCATCTAACCAAATTTGCAGGAGCACATTACAAGTAAAGGCCCAGAGCCAGGCGCAACCCGCCTTGAGGTAGGGCCCCGTGAGTCCCGTGCTGGCTCACGGGTGCCCAGATACACCTCGTCAGGCCCTACCGTGCCAGCCACGTGTCAGGGCGGGGTTGTACACGCCCCGGGGAGGAGGGGAGCCCCCTCCCATGCACCAGTGGAAGCACCATGCTCTGTGTTGGCTGACGACACTGCCGAGGAGCGGCTATGCCCGTACATATACGGAAGCGCTATGCTCCGCGCTGGTGATAAACAACTGAGGGTGGCCCCCAGCCGCATCAACCTCAGGGAGCCCAGAGCTCAGCGTCCGGCCCCATCGTAACGCCTCCCCTCGGGGGTGCCGCACGAGGGGGCTGGGCACGGGGGCTACGCCTAGGTCACGCCCAGATGCACGCCACCCATCCAGGCCCCTCGGGCCTGGTTCGTCGCACGTCTCTCCCCGAGCGGAGCCAAGGTACGAAGGCCGTTTGAACGTCAAGGGGGACTCCTGAGCATCGCGACTCAGGAGCCTAACTGGTCACGTAGCCCCTCACCCCTTAGTTCTGAAAGGCTAACGCGGTTGAGGTATGCGCGGGGCCGGGCTCTGCCGATGTAGAACGGTAGATTTACTCATACATCTCCCCTCCCTACTTGCTATTCGCGCGTCAAGGGGGACTCCTGAGCATCGCGGCTCAGGAGCCTAACTGGTCACTTAGCCCCTCACTCCTTGGTCCCGTCCTGGTTTCTGGTCGGGGCTGACGGCGACTGAGGTATGCGCTGGGCCGGGCTCTACCGATGTAGAACACAAGCAAGTAGGAAGGAAAAACGCAAATCTCAAGGAATTCAAAAGCAAATATTATAGTCCATAGATTGTTTTCACAACACCAAACACAAGTTTAAACGCCTCCACGAGGCATGATGCATGTTGCAGGAGCTAAAAACAGGACAGGAGCCGTGAAGGGGTCACTTTCCGGCAGTGCCATCGCTGGTGATGGAGCTGAGCTGGGCGGTTTCGCATTGTGGGGACTCAGGATCGGAAGCACCTCGCCTTGGCTTGGTGCTGAAGGCACGAAACCTCGCCAGCAGAGCCTCCGCTCGACCCTTCACAGCCTCGGCAGCGTCAAGCTCGCCGCTCACAGGCTCCAGCAGGCTGTCAAGGTCAACGTTGGGGTCACGAAGGTAGACGTGGGTGAAGACGCCTGTCAGCATTGCAGAAGAAAGGACACACGCCTCAGCCTCAGCCGTGGGGCCAAGGCCGATGGCGACATCTTCAAGGGTGCTGACCAGGAAGGGAAGCAACTTGGCGGGGCCATCCTCGGCGCCGGCCAGCAGGCTCTCCAGGCCGCTATCATAAAGCGTCTTCAGCAAGGCGCGAGCCTTCTCCTCCAGCTTCGCGAAGGCCACGCGGTCCTCGGCCAAGCCCCGCGCCTTGCCATCCAGCTCGATCCTCTTCGCCTCCAATGCCTGCTCCAGCGTATCTAAGCGGCCATGGCGTTCATCAAGCTCAGCATCTCGGTCCTTGGCGGCAGTCTCGCGAGCCTTCATCTCTTCCTCCTTCTCCTGGCGGTCACGGGCCTCCTTGGCGAGCTAGTCATGCAGGCCTTGCAGCTCGCTCTCCAGTGCCTTGCAGCGACCCCGGACATCCGCAACCTCACCCAAGCCGGCATCACGAGCGGCCTTGGCCTGAAGGATGGCCTGCTTCTCCTCGTCGCAAGCCGTCGCGGCCTGAACCAGCGCCGCCCGAACAGAAGCATTAGAGCGGACCCAGCCGGAGGCCAGCTCCAAGCGCCCGGCCACCAAGCGAGGGTCGGCACCCTGAAGATCTTCTTGCAGCCGGTCCAGCTCAGCAGCAGCATGATCCAGGACAGTAGAAGGAGTCAGAGAAATGGCAGTTGGCGGAGTAGGAGGAGAAGACGGCAGCCTGATCACAACACCATGAGTTGGGACCTTATGCACCCCGATGACTGCGGCGGTGGTGTCAGGCGAAGACGCCTCGAGAGTCGCTTGGGCCACGGGGGCTGAGCTCGCCCCAGCACGCCCCGCTTGGCCTCGTGAGGATGACCGGGCAGGAGAGGCCCGGGCCTTGCCACCCCCTTCTCCCGCGGGTGGAAGTGCTGCCCCGGACGAAGCCTCAGGGGGCCCCTTCAGCCTTTTCGCCGCAGGCACCGGCCTAGCCAAGGAACATGGACGTCAAGCCTCAGCAACAAAGCAAGAAGCAAAACGAGAATGAAGCACTTACTGGTCATCGCCCGCGGGCTCAAGCAACCTCCGGCCAAACTTGAAGCCCGAGAGCCGGCTGCTGGGGTCAACCTCAGGAGACTCGGGAGTAGGAGGCACGTCTGCAGATCGCTTCGGAGCCGGAGCAGGCCCGCGGGGAACTAGCCCCGTCCTGTCCTTCTTCGGGATCAGGGACGAGCACTCACCGCCTCGCTCGTCGCCATCCTCGTCGTCGTCCGGCATGAGGCGAAGAGCACGAGACCTGCGCCGAGGGAGGGGCTCTCTCGACTCCTCGTCGGTCGCGTCAGAATCGGGCTCCTCTTCCCGCCCCTCTTCTTCCTCCTCTTTGCCGAAGTCGCTGGATGATACGTTCACCGTCACCAGGGCCGTCAGGTCCTCAGGAACCTCCGCGGGCATAGGCCCGTCCCCGTTGAAAGCAGGCATGGGGTTCACCACATGCTCCCAATCATCCTGAAGGAACAGGGGTACAGGAGCACCCTCCAATCTCGCCACATCTCCCCCAACCAAGGATTGGAGGACCGCGGCCAGATCTTCGTCGGCCAAGACTACGGAGCTCGGGCGACGGACGACATCGGCCCCCCCGAGCCTCCACAGCGGGAGCGAGTGTTCCCGAAGCGGAGCCACCCGGTGCTCCAGGAATTCCCTCAGGAGTGACGCCCCGGTCAGCTTCACCATCGCCATGTTGCCCGGCCACAGGTCCGCGTCCATCCTCTCCAGCACTGGCTTCGCGCGGGGATCGACGAGCGCCGCGCGGGACCAAGCGTCGATGGCCTCGGGCTTCCTCGTGGGTAGGATCAGCCGGGGGTGGATGCGCCCAGCATCCACCATGACCCACTTGCTCCGGAAGCCTTCAATCCTCTTCCCGGGCTTCGAGATAGCATTGGAGCTGGAGTACGCAATAAAGCTCGTGCACGCAATGATGGGGCCGCGAAAAACCCGGAGGTAAAAGTAATGGCGCAGCAAGGCCACTGAGGGCCTTACCCCAACATGAGCCTCGCAGTAGTAGGCAAAAATCGCCAGGAGAAGGACAGAGTTGGGATGGAGGTGGAGAGCTTGCAGGTTGTAATGGCGGAGAACAGAAAGGAAGAACTCAGAAAAGGGAGGCATCAAACCGGCGGCGATGGCGCTCATGAAGAGCGGGTAGAAGGTGCTTCCTTTGTCCACGGGAAGGGCGGAACCAACCTTGAGCGCGGCCGCCCCGTCGTTGCCTTGAGCCGCCATCATCTGGCGCGTCCGGGCAAGGTTATTCTCCGACACGTTCAGAGGATCCAAAGCGGGCGAGTACCAAGCTCCGGCCGGGGTCTGGCGAGGCGCCATGCCTTGCTAGGATGTAGGGTTGGAGTAGATCTAGGGATTTCGGAAGCGAGAAGAATGAGAGCTAGAAAGGGGATCTGGGCAATGACTGGAGAAGGTAAAGAAGGTAAGCCTGGCCGGGTACCGCTTACTTGTCAATCCGTGTAGTTGCCGAGGCGTCATGGGGAAGCAGGGACACCCACGTCCAATCAGCCGCCATGCAGCGCCCAAGGCCGAAGGCTGATGGGGCCCACGGAGCTTTGCACTTGCCCCTTCGCTTCTCTGCTAAGCCAAGTCCAGGCGCGCCTTGGGCCCGGGAGCTACTGTCGGCATTCTGGGAATGGGGGTACCCAAACTTTCCTGCCTATGGCCTGCGGCATGGCTCAGGGAGTGGGCCAGTACGGCCCATTTTCACCAACACATGCTGAAGACCCTCGCGAGGGGCCAAGCCTCGTGGGGCGGACGACGGGAAGCTTCATCGGGCACAGCCTCGTCAGGCTGGCTCGCGAGGAGGCGGAGAGATCAAGGCAGGGTACCTCACGAGGTGCCCATGACGCAAGCCATGACGACTGAAGCCAGGCGGGCGCCGGCCTGCGCAGAGTCCTTGTTTCCTCTTTGGTGCAAAGGGGGCAAGCGCAGGCAAGAGTATCAAGCAAAGGCAACCATTTCGGTGCAACAAGACCAAGAGCAGCAGAACGGCAGGATGGAGGTCATGATGGAGCCCATGTCGGCGTCACCGTCAGAGTCTTTGGCAGGCGAGGACCGACTTTAGCCAGGATAAGTGTACTAGATGTTCCCCTTCAAAATGGTCGATTGTTGACGCCCTTCCCGCTCAATATTTGGGAAGAGGACCAAGGCCTCGCTCTATAAATAGGACTAGCCACCACAAGAGTAGGGGATAGATAAAAAAGGGATCCGGATCCAATCCTTCCCAAGAAGCATCACCACCACAAGAACTCCTCCCCTCGCGAGGCAGTTCTTCCTTTGTATTGTTCATCACCAGCCCCTGAGGCAATCTACCACACCACAAACTAGAGTAGGGTATTACACCACAATGGTGGCCCGAACTAGTATAAACCTCGTGTCCCTTGTGTTGTTCTTCATGTAGTTTAGATCCTTGTGAGGCGACGAGACGTAGGTAGGCAGGAGGTGTGATCTCCGCGCGCACCCCAGAGTTCGAACCTTGAGGGTCTGTCGGAACCCGAAATTCGACATTGGAGGAACTCCGCAGTGTCAGCCGTGCCATCGTAGCACGGGGGCAGATTCGTCTTGAACTTGCCCGGCCAGGCCATGCTGCGCAGCTCGGCGGTGAAGGCACGGCAGCCTGCAGTGGCCATGGGAGGCCTTTGGTGACGGAGAGCTTGATCTCGGAAGTCTCCGTGCGCTGCCGCCAGGAGTAGCGCGGGGTCTTGGCGCGCTGGAGCAGGAGCGCGGTCGTGACGGGCCGATGCAGGGAGCGCACGGACTGCTTCTTGGGGACGAGGGATCTCTTGGCAGCTCTTCTCTTACTGTGCTGGCACCGGACGCTGTGGGTTCCGCCCAGGGGCCGCGCGCCTTGGGGCCAAGGCGCCTTCTTGAGGGGGAGGCGGCTGAGGCGCCCGCGGAGCTTCATTGCCTGCGTAGGGCGGGGCGCGGTGCAGCGAGAGGGATGGCGCAGGGGAGCCCCCAGCGGCACTGACGAGCTCGGTGATGCGGGCGAGCCACTCATCGTAGAGGTCGTCAACAGGGCGGTAGTGCAGGAGCTCCCGCGCCAGGAGCAGCGCGGCGTGCGCGTCCACAGGAGCGCGACGGGCGTGGGACGAGGAACCGGCTGGGATCAGCAACGGGGTGGCGGTGCGGCCTTCTCGCCGCACCGAAGGATGCAGGGTCGACGCCTGCTGCTCGTTCCCTGCCGGGCCAGTAGCGGTGTTGATGGCAGGCGACGGGGAACGGTGGGGGCATCCGCCGATGGGGGCCGTCTGGGCGACGTGAGTGGCAAGAGCGGCCCGGCGCTCGGCGCGGGCTCGACGAGCGTCTGACATGGATGCGACGGGCGGCGAAACACAGGGCGGCGGAAGGCGGATTCTGGTGCACCCCTACCTGGCGCGCCAAATATCAGATTTCGGGTTCCGGCAGACCCTCAAGGTTCAAACTCTGGGGTGCGCGCGGAGATCACACCTCCTACCTACCTACGTCTCGTCGCCTCACAAGGATCTAAACTACACGAAGAACAACACAAGGGACACGAGGTTTATACTAGTTCGGGCCATCACTGTGGTGTAATACCCTACTCTAGTTTATGGTGTGGTAGATTGCCTCAGGGGCTGGTGATGAACAATACAAAGGAAGAACTGCCTCACGAGGGGAGGAGTTCTTGTGGTGGTGGTGCTTCTTGGGAAGGATTGAATTCGGATCCCTTTTCTCTTTATCTACTCTTGTGGTGGCTAGTCCTATTTATAGAGCGAGGCCTTGATCCTCTTCCCAAATATTGAGCGGGAAGGCCGCCAACAATCGGCCATTTTGAAGGGGAACATCTAGTACACTTATCCTGGATAAAGTCGGTCCTCGCCTGCCAAAGACTCTGACGGTGACGCTGGCTTGGGCTCCACGATGACCTCCATCCTGCCGTTCTGCTGGTCTTGGTCTTGTTGCACCGAAATGGTTGCCTTTGCTTGATACTCTTGCCTGCGCTTGCCCCCTTTGCACCAAAGAGGAAACAAGGACTCTGCGCAGACCGGCGCCCGCCTGGCTTCGGTCGTCATGGCTTGCGTCATGAGTACCTCGTGAGGTACCCTGCCTTGATCTCTCCGCCTCCTCGCGAGCCAGCCTGACGAGGCTGTGCCCGAGGAAGCTTCATGTCGTCCGCCCCGCGAGGCTTGGCCCCTCGCGAGGGTCTTGAGCATGTGTTGATGAAGATGGGCCGTACTGGGCCACTGCCTGAGCCACGCCGCAGGCCGCAGGCAGGCAAGTCTGGGTACCCCCATTCCCAGAACGCCGACAATTTTGCTTCAGGCAAACTACTTTGGAGGTCTGTAAAGCTGCTGATCAGCAATGGAGCCGCGTCGAGCTCGGGTGAAGAGGGCCAGGCACTGGTTTTTTGCATAGGATTATCCTATCTTTTCAGTCCTGTAATTTCGATGTTTATGTGGCTTGTAACTGAATCTTTATGTTATTAACGAGACACGTATTACTATGCAAAAAAAGAAGAAAATATTATGGCTTGTAACGACTACCAACATTGTCGGGAAAACATAAAATATGACTGTTTCGAGGGTGCAAAAGTAAGAAAAAAGGACTCAAATCTAAGCCCTCCCCTCGAAAACATATTCGAAATTGGTCCAAGCACCACAACACGGTCGCTGATCGAAGGCATTTTGTCTAAGTGCCTCAAATTCGTGTTTAAGAAGGCGTTTTGAACGGTTTGCGTTAAAGTCATCTCTAACTTGAGGCATTTTTGGGAAACGCCTCGGACTGTATGAGCTTCGGAGGTTCTTTCGGAAAATGCCTCGGACTGCATGGAGCTTTGGGGGCATTTTCGAGGAGTGCCTCAAATTGATAGAGCTTTCGAGGCTATTTTCGAAAGCACCTCCTAACTGATTGACGCGTTTCTCAAAATCATCTCAAAATTAGAGCTTTGACTCCAGCTTTGCAGAGGTAGATTGCCAATGGGGCTGTTGCAATGCCGAAGGCACACAGAGGACCTGGACAGCTTGGCGGCGCCGCGGTTTGAGTACTTAAGGCGATGCTAAAACACCAATGTTTGAAAGATTTTTGAGGCATTATTGGAAAATGCCTCGAACTGTAAGAGCTTCAGAGGTACTTTCAGAAATCGCCTCAGACTGTATGGAGCTTTGGGGGCATTTTGTAGGAGTGCCTCGGAGCTTTTGATGCTATTTTCGAAAGCACCTCCTAATTGATTGATGCGTTTCTCAAAATTAAAGCTTCGACTCCAGCTTGCAGATGTAGCTTGCCTGTGGGGCTGTTGTAACGCCAAAGGCACACAGAGGACCTGGATAGCTTGATGGTGCCGCGGTTTCAGTACTTAAGGCGATGCTAAAACACCACAGTTTGAAAGATTTTCGAGGCATTATTGGAAAACGCCTCGGTTGGCCATCCGATTCGCTACCATTTCTAGCGTTTTGAAGAAACGTTGTGAGAAGCATTTGAAGGCATTTTTCACTCCTTTAGAGGCATTTTAGACCGCCTTGAAATATCAACGGTGTTGTAGTGAAGGGTGGGGGGAGGGGGCATCGCCCCCAGCCCCGCACCCACTCATACGCACATAGTCATAGCTTTGCTAGTGCCGCTAGTGTGGCGCTGCTAGTAGCACAAAGCTCCATGAGCCGAGTCAACAGTGCAAGAGCTGCGAGAAGCGGGAGGACGATGTTGATCGGATGGGCCAGCACAACAACTACTATGTCCTTTACTTGAACCTTACCTCTGGTTGTGCGTTCATAGATGAGTACTCGTCAACTCCCATATTAACAATGCCGTTGAGAAAAGCAGAGAACCTCGTTCATAGAGCTAAGTCTGGGCTTTTGCATTGACGATCACTGTGGCAAATACGATCATTGGCGAGACAACCGATAATTTGTCATGTATCATAACATAGTAGGACGAAGCCACCTGTCAGTGATCCTGTGTGATCGACCATGGAACGCTTGTAAGTGCAGCTGGTTAGTCTACAGAGAAAAAAAAACTCAATATAGCTTCAAAAAATATTGGTGGTGTCGGATGTTCGCAGGTGGTTTTAAGTTTTTCTTTTTGAATCTATATTGAGTTTTTTTCTCTGCGGCTATTTGATCTTTACCTTTTAAAGCTATATTGTTTTTTGGGGAAACATTTCTCTACGGCCGCCCGATCCAATGTTGCGACGGCCACGTCACACAATCCACTACTTTTATGGCCCCACACACCGCTCACTATGTTAACCTTATATCCTTCCTCGTCTCTCTCGCTACTCATCTCCCTCACGCCTCTCTCTCTTTCACAGAGAAAATATATCTCCCATGGCTCTTATCCTCCCTCATCGATATCGCAGTTCCACTAGCGAAGATCTGTCACTCCCACCCATCCCCTGCAGAACAAGTTGCATCCCCCTTTCTCCTCGTGTTTCTCCATCTCGTCGGGCCATCCCCTCACTAGATTCACGAGCGCTCGCTGCAACCACGGCCCCGTCACCGGCTTTGATGTTGCGTGCTATAAGCATGGTGAGGCGATGCTGCGACCAACCATGCTGGAACCAGCACACACTTGTGCTGGAATCGGCTCCGTCGGGGCTGGGACGTGGGCGAGGGGGTGTTGCAACCGCATATATGTGGAGCTGGGACCGGTGCGTGGAGATGCTATAATCGGCACATGACCGTGCTACGTTCACCTCGTGGCGGCGACACCCACCACTGGAATGCTACAACCGTGGTGGTTGACAACTGCGACTGGTGAAAACAGATAGTACAACCAGCCACGGTGATTTGTGATCCACGCGGGAGGGGGGGGGCGATGTCGCCAGAGGTGTTGGAAGCAGTGAGGTTATTTTTGTTGGAAGCAGCGAGGTGGGTTGCTACAACCATGGTCAGCAGATGCTACAACGGCGACTACCCAATGCTACCACGAGCGGCTCCCAGAATGCTAGGTCTGCGACCACCACGTGCTGGAACCGTGGTCACTAGGTGCTACAACGGCGTCTCTCGGATGCTGCATCGACGACATCATGTGTTGGACCGGTTGCCACCGGATACTACCATAGCAATGGTTTGCAGCAAAAGTTGCAAGGGGGCCCAATATGTTAGGATCGATACCACATTTTGTTGCGTAGGGCGGACCAGCGGGCACCGGTGTTGCATCCGGGGAGTGGCGCATGCGAGTGGCAACTGCGAGCACGCCACCGTGCTGCAAGCGGGAGGTGTGGGGGCCCTGCGCGAGCGATGCGAGGGGCATGAAAGGGGGTTGTTCTTCTTTTTCTTTTTCCTGGATCTGACGGCACATGCGGCTGGATCCAACGCATGCACCGCGACCAGCCAAAAAATTGGGCCGGTCGACCGGACCTAGCGTAGCGATCGCCTTTTTTTCTCTCTGTATGCACAGAACGGGCAAACGCGCGCGTGCTTACCAAGCCAGGACGACGCGTTCAAATTTAACGAACCATGCGCGCGACGACGCGTTCCCTCCGGGCGAGAGATTACCGCCCGGCCGCCCGCCCGCCCGCCTCGCCCTCGCATGCACGTGAACGCACGTAGACGCCTCCACATGGCGGCCACTCCCCAAGATCAGCCCTATAAATGGCGGTCCGATTAGTCTGGTGCTTTATTATTGTTCTGTTCTTCCTTTTGAGAGAGGGCTCGATCGATATTGTATTATTACTTGCCATTTCTTTGGCCTAATTAATTTAAAGATTGGATTCAATCACATCGTGAATTTGTTCAAGCCTAATGACTTCTACATGTCTTGTTTTCGATCGAGGCAGTACCTTACTTGTACGAGCGATTCGCGTGTGTGTATGATAGAGTTATGAACCTGCGGAGCACACATATTTTTCATCGGAAAATGATTAAGTTGTAACCTCATTTTTGTATTCTTTTGATTTTTACGAATGTTTAGTGAGTGATATCATCGTGAAATTCTCAAATGGATTTAATGTCTACTTGGAACAGAAGGAGGAAAAATGACGAAATGAAATATCAAGCACATTATAAAAACATGCATACGTCTGATGCTTCACACGGCGAAACTACGGACAAATTTCTGGAGGAAAACGTCTCTCCAAGAGAGATCACCTCAGACTCCTTCAGAAAACTCTGTAACACATGCTTGAGCATATATGCTTCTTCCGTACAAAAATGCTTGGAAGATTAGATTCCTACTGGTTGGTATATTTAGAGCGATTCATTTGTTCCACATTGCAATTTTTTTCTTTCTTTCGAATGGGGAATTGGTATGAGATTTGTGTTTAAAATCCTACAAAATGTGGAGGAAAGAGAAGTTCCTCTTTGGAATCCTTGCTCCATTCCTACATTTCAAAGTCCTCCAAATGTGGCAAGGGAATGGAAACCTGCACTTCAGATTCTCCAACTGCACAAACATTGTGAACTGTCGATTCACGGTACCATGCCAGTATAAAAGACTAGTGGTGCACACCAAATTTTCTTTCAAAAAAAAATAAAGAACACGAAGATGAGATGTCAGGATCCAACCACATTATAAAAGAACGAGAGAGATACTGTTTTGAAGCCGAAGACAAGAAGAAGCATCATGATACATGGTTCCAGAGTCCAGGCCATCTGCACTCTGGCAGATGGGATACTGTCCCGGGCCAAAGACAAGAAGAAACATATCTCCAGATCTCCACTGGTTAGTGATTATTTGTGTGCGATCTTTCCTATGTGGGTGCACGCACCATGTGACTGAGGATTGGCCACAGGAATTATCTATGGAACTCACTTTAAGAGAACAGCTGAAGGCTACCATGTAAAACCAACAAGATTCAGAAATAAATATAGCACTCCCTTCGTTCCTAAATATACGTCTTTTTAGAGATTCCACTATGACTATGAACTACATACGGAGCTAAATAAGTGAATCTACACTCTAAAATGCATCTATATACATCCGTATGTAGTCCATAGTTAAATCTCTACAAAGACTTATACTTAGGTACAAAGACTTATACTTAGGAAAGGATGGAGTATATGCTAATTCAGTCTCAGGTCTACCATGATGTGATTTACCAGCTGGAATAGAACCGGAACCACTGATAACCAACACATTATGTAACCATGATGTGATTAACCTAAATGTGGGATCTAGCTAAGATTCATGGACTAGGCTCATCTACATCTTGAGCAAATATAGCAGCTCAGAGCAAGGTTCGGCAAAAGAGATACAGTACAATTCATGGACTCAGCCACCACCACCTGGCATCTACTCCCTACTAAAGTTAGTACAAAGTTGGGTCATCTATTTTGGAACGGATGGAGTAGCCCGGAGTAACCTGCCTTTTTTAGATAAGAGAATCATCCTACTGGCCTTTACATAAGACCATGTTTGGATTGTCGTTTTTCTTTTCAAATACCCCTGTAAAAAAATACACTTCTCCATCCGGCGTTTCGATTCCGGCTGGAAATCGGTCCTAGCCTGGTAAGTTACACATGTAAACTAAATACATTCCTATATTGAATACACCGATGCCAAGCGCTGCCTAAGGTAAAATGCAGTCGGCCAAATTTTATTCAAGCAGTGTTCAAGGCATGCGTTACAAGGTCAAGAATATGATAAGATAACATGAAAAATATGATAACAAGTAAGATGAGCATTTCCCCATCCCAATGCAAGAAGAAAATGGCAGTGCTTCCATATGCTTGATCCTAAGCTCAACTGGCATAGCAACAAACTACTCCCTCCGTCCCACAATATAAGAACGTTTTGCAAACTAACATAGGTTGCAAAAAGTTCTTATATTGTAGGACGGAGGGAGTAGATCCCAGGGGTTACATGGGTTGCTGATAAAACTCGGGGTTCTGGTTCAGTGGTTTCCAGAAGCGCCCTGACAGAATGAAATATTAAATAACATCCAAAAACTATGCGGGCTTGGAAGCTGAAGGTGAGTGATGTGCAGCCTCCGTTTATTCCAAATCCCTATTTATAATGACAGAAAGAGCAGCGGCGATGGCCGTGCTTGTCTAACTGCTAAGAGCAGAGCTAATTTGGCTAGACCTTCTGGAATCTGTCAAGTCCTATCTATCAGTGGCAATAATGCCAGTGAATATTTATCTTTCCAAAGGAACAGGTCATCACATGATTACAATAACATTGCAGCCCAGAACATAAATAACAGGAGATGTCTGATGTGTCTTCTGTACAAAACATTGCCACTTGGACCTAAACTACACTACAACTTAATTAGAGGGCAACATAGTGTACACATAGACTTCCATGAAAGACCAGGTATCTCCATCGCTTCATCAGCTTTATTTTCCCAAAGATATTGTTTATAATGGCTTGTTATAGACTTGCTGAGTTTTTTTTTCTATTTCTTTAGATATTAGAGCACATATCTGAATTACATGTTAACTTCTCAGGTAGTCAGGTACCAACAGGTCTGTAAAATATATTATTATCAAACTGTAGCCGAGTCAGTATCTTTGCTCAGGCATCTATAGTCTATAATCTGTTCTTTGCGTCTATTTGAACTATAGCTCTTCAAGGCCAAAAAGAAATGGCACTCTTCAGAAGTGTTAACAAATACACAGTTTACTTGATAAAATGATAACCATTAGGTTAGACTGATGTATTATTGAAGCACATAAGCTAAACCTGCCTCATAATGCATCAGGTCAAGACTGGGGAATGGGAAGCCTCAACTCTGGACTGTACTTACTAGGAGATACTAAAAACAACTAAAGCTGCAAAAATTAAATCCCACTACAGGTCAAGAACCTACACTTAATCATTGATTTCAGCAAAGTTTCATGCTGTGGACAGGCAAGAATAATCAACAACTTATCAATCAATTCAAGCTGTTCCACCTACAATAGCGCTTATAGGGAACATTATGAATAAGTCAAGCCCTGCATTTCATTACCCAGGTCATAGTGGACAAGACAGGAACTTTACAGTTCATCTCTAATAACCACCTTATAAACTACAAAGATCAATTCAGTGTGGTGTGGCTGCCTGGCTGGATCTAACCCACGAAATTATTAAAATTGCCCAACAAACCTTGTCACTAAGGGCATGCAGTAAGGCAAGCTAAACCTAAAGAAGTAAGATATATGGTCCAAGCTGATCTATCTAAGTCCTCTGAAAATTTACTTGTCAACGAGGAAGGCAAAACAAATTGTACTATCCTTGGAAACAGAGTAAATATGACAAAAGTGAAAACAACAAGAAAAATGTGGTACTGCTAGAAACGAATCTAGATTGTCATGTAACTACTAGTACAGAAACAACAAACGTTACTGAGAAATATGTACACTTAATATACATGTGGGCATACCATTATCCAAAAACATCTCAAATCACCACCTTTTATCGATGCACTTTATTCCCAAATTCCTTGAGATCTTGTAAAACCTCCCTCGACATCTCACAAACCACACTTAGGTTAATTTTCAAAACTGGGCTTTGAAGTTTAAATTGAACTCTAAGGCGTGATTTTTCAGATGGCGCGAACCACGAAGCCATAAAGAAATAACTGTTTGATGTCAGAAATAAACCTCCCAAGACAAGCAACTTGCAAGTACACTCACACCTACATACCCCAACATAAAGAAATAACTGTTTGATGTCAGATGATCTTATCCAAGTTGCCATATCATGAAGATCCCAAAACTTAGTTTAGCAATACGAGAGCGACTCAGTAGGCAACTGGAATCTAAAATGCAGGTATAATCACCTAGTTCATAAACAAGTTATCAACTGAGAAATAGAGCTGGTTCAGCATACAAGATAATAAGATTCAGCAACTGGTTGATCCATCTAACAGAAGACGAATATCACTGTAATAGCAACAGTTTGAACGGCCACTATAAAGATTCCTTTGGTACCCGTGTAATACCATACATATACCAAAACTAAGCACACTTCAACATCCAAAAGCACCAATTTTTCAGAGTTCCAAGGTCTAATCTCATATCTCATTTCAGTCTTATTCCTCGAATACTGACACTAATCATCCTTCCTGAGCAGAGCCTAGCACAAGCTTACCGCATCAAGATCGTAGCTACCGATCCGACCGACACTCCGAGGGCGCAAGAGATGGCGACCACCCGCGTCCGGAGCATCATGAGGTTAACGTTCTTCGTGGCCTGGAGGCAAAGCGTGAGCACCTGCAGCCTCCCGTTGGCCTCCATCTTCTGGAAGAAGGCGACGGGCTTGATGACACGGCGAAGCACCAGGGCGGCCGTGAAGGGGAACGCGAACGCCGCCACGCCCTGCACCAACGCGGCCGACTCGACCCCGACGGGCGCGGCCCCGGAGGCGATCCACGCTCCTGCGGCGAGGTGCGTCCCGCCGAGGATCGCGAGGGAGGCGCTGAGGCGCTGCGCGGCGCGGCGGAGGGCGTTGAGCTCCGCCCGCGCCTCGTCGGCGAGCGGCGACAGGTCGCGCTCCACCGTGGGGCCCTCGATCTCCTGGTGCTTCATCGACTCCAGGGGAGTGGCTTCTGGAGCGGGGGCGGCGGCGGCGTCGGGGTTGGAGCTGGTGTTTGGGCTCGTGGAGAAGCGGCGGTGGGGGTCGAATAGGAGGAGGGGGTTTCGCGCATAGGCGTGGGGATTCGAGAAGCTCGTGCCGGGGAAGAGCTTGGCGGTGGCGGTGGCGGTCGAGGGGCTCAGGAGGCGGCGGGTGAGGTGGGAGATCGCCATCGGAGCGTGGGTGGAGAGACGCTGTGCTGCGACGGCGCGGTGGCGGCTAGGACTTCGAAGGCCCGCTCGGGGAATTCTCACCCCTTTTTCTTTGTCAAGGGCAAAAGCGTAAATAGCCCGCTTTTCTTGATAAAAAAATTGAGAACAACCCAAAGGCTAACCCTCGTTGACATTTTTTTTATAGAAGAAGAGCCGCGACTCGAACTCGGGTGGGCTGGCAGCAACCCCAACTGCCCAACCAACAGGTCGACACCCCATCCTCGCTTTCCTTGATGATATGACGATTTTCACCTAGCACCCTTTCCTAATTATATTTGCTTATCTTCCTTTCAGAATACGCAAGATTGATATCTTTCCATCAAGTATAGAAAGTCAAACACTATGTACATGAGTCGGCATGGCAGCAAGAAAAGAGTAACATGCGAGTGGTGCTTAACCCTCAGCAACCACTAAGGAGACGAGCTCGACTTTGAGTTAACAAAGTTATCATTACAACAACCAACAACTTACAAAGAGAACTAACACACTAGGAATACCAGTTTACAATAATCACTCATAAAAGGGAGAAAAAACAACACCCGAGACATTAGGGTGGCTACACCAAGCATATACATGGATATGAAAAGTAAATGTTCATGCTTGATGTTTTGTTCTTTTAATGAACCAAGTGTATTGTCGGGTTAGGCTACAACCATCATCAGGATTCCCGGTTAACATCTTCACATGCACGCTAAAACCAGTCATAATGACGAAAGGCGATGCATAAGAACCAACGCAGATCGATATCTCAAGAGCAGCGTCCTCTAAGGACGGGACGACACCAAAGCACGGTAGTTGCCCAACCCAAAGACATAAGACCAAGGCAACGCAGGGGCAAAGGCTCCACGCCGACGCCTCCAAAGAGGAAAAAGGCTCCCAATGGTGTCATTGTCGACGACACCGGACAAAACAGGCAAGGCTTTTGGCTAAAGCTATCACACCATCAAAGCGGACATGGTCAACCCGAGATACCAATCTAACAATCATCCATTCTCCAACGAGCTAGCCACCCTAGCCAGCTAGACATGAGCTTAAGTGTCAATTTGCCAGGAGAGGACCTAGAGGAGCCATGTCATCAAAAGAAAATACACCATTGTCACCGTGCCAGAGAATCACAGAGAAAATAGTAGCAAGGAACATTTTTTCTTGTGAGACATGACAGATGCCCAAGGAGCAGGGGGGAAGGAAGATTTAGTTGAGCTCGAATCACGCCTGATGAGAATGCATCACCCAGAAAGCATGGGAACGATGAAAGGGGGAACCACGAGAACATGGCTTTGACCCAGATGGCATCGCCAATCACCTGAGACAACATCTGCACTTTTCTTCCCCCGGACACATAAGCACAAAATATCTGTTCTAACCTTTTGTGCCAACAAATTCATGAATTGACCTTGTTTGCAAAAGAATTTCAAATCTAACCTTTTTTGACCACACCAACATTACTGGCATCCAGCTTACACAGGAACTGCAACACGAATGGGAGAAGACCCAATCTCTGAATGTACGGCTTGTACCGCATGTCGTAAGGAAAGTAATCCGCAACATGACCCCTCATGCGCAAAGCAACTACAGGCTGCAAACAAAGTGATTTTTGGATGAGTAAAAACACAAATGAGAACACCGAAAATTGATAAGTCTTGCTTCTTACCTTCCAGTTCTCAATGGCCGGAGCACGATGGTCCTTGTAGAACTCCTCGATTAATCCGTCATACCAAGGTCCATTGTCGTGCTCCATCCTACCAACCAAATTTGAACAAGATTGCCATGAAGAATATCAAAAAATATGCTATTGTAAATGGTTGCACCGATGCTAGCTTCATGAATGATATAGGCGACATAAATGTCAATCGGGCTATGTTTTCACCCTTAATGGTGGTGCAGTAGTTTGGAAGAGTTTCAAACAGAACATTGTTGCGGATTCTACAACAGAAAAAGAAAATATTGTGGCTTCAAAAGCTTCAAAGGAGGTAGTCTAGATCAGCAAGTTTGTTGAAGAGATTGGTGTGGTCCCAAGTGTGATGAACCAAATGGCGCTCTGCTACCTCTTGAGCTTGCGTTGGTTTTCCCTTGAAGAGGAAAGGGTGATGCAACAAAATAGCGTAAGTATTTCCCTCAGTTTTGAGAACCAAGGTATCAATCCAGTAGGAGACAACGCACAAGTCACCGAATACATGCACAAACAATCAACAACTTGCACCGAACGCGATAAAGCGGTTGTCAATCCCTTCACGGTCACTTGCAAAAGTGAGATCTGATAGAGATAGATAAACGGTAAAGTAAATATTTTTGGTATTTTTGGTTTATAGATCTGAAAGTAAAAGACCGCAAAATAGTAGATCGGAAACTAGTATGATGTAAAAGAGAACTTATATGATGGAAAAGAGACCCGGGGGCCATAGGTTTCACTAGTGGCTTTCTCTCAAGATAGCAAATATTACGATGGGTGAACAAATTACTGCCGAGCAATTGACAGAAAAGCACATAATTATAACGACATCTAAGGCAATGATCATGAACATAGGCATCACGTCCGTGTCAAGTAGACCAAAACGATTCTGCAGCTACTACTATCACTCCACACATCGACCGATTCCTGCCTGCATCTAGAGTATTAAGTTCATGAACAACAGAGTAACGCATTAAGTAAGAGGACATGATGTAGAGGAATTAATTGAAGCAATATGATGAAAAGCCCATCTTTTTATCCTCGATGGCAACAATACAATACATGCCTCGCTGCCCCTACTATCGCTGGGAAAGGACACCGTAAGATTGAACCCAAAGCTAAGCACTTCTCCCATTGCAAGAAAGGTCAATCTAGTAGGCCAAACTAAACCGATAATTCAAAGAGACTTGCAAAGATATCAAATCATGCATATACGGATTCAGAGAAGAACCAAATAATATTCATAGATAATCTGATCATAAATCCACAATTCACCGGATCTCGGCAAACACACCGCAAAAGAGTATTACTGTTGGGGAACGCAGTAATTTCAAAAAAATTCCTATGATCACGCAAGATCTATCTAGGTGATGCATAGCAACGAGAGGGGAGAGTGTTGTCTACATATCCTTGTAGACCGAAAGCAGAAGCGTTATGACAACGCGGTTGATGTAGTCGTACGTCTTCACGATCCGACCGATCCTAGAACCGAAGGTACGACACCTCTGCGATCTGCACACGTTCAGCTCAGTGACGTCCCACGAACTCTAGATCCAACTAAGGTCGAGGGAGAGTTTCATCAGCACGACGGTGTCGTGACGGTGATGATGAAGTTACCGGTGCAGGGCTTCGCCGAAGCACTACGACGATATGACCAAGGTAGAAATCTATGGAGGGGGCCACCGCACACGGCTAAACAATCAACTTGTGTGTTCTTGGGTGCCCCCTGCCCCCGTATATAAAGGATCAAGGGGGAGGCCGGCCGGCCCTCATGGGGCACGCCCTAACCTAGTCTGCATCATTGCTACTATCATCTTTCAACTTAGTTTTCTCTAGGAACATATAAAACATAGGGAAGCTATAACGCGAGCTATTGATCTACAACATAATTTGCAAAATACTATCAGGACTAAGTTCATGATAAATTAAAGTTCAATTAATCATATTACTTAAGAACTCCCACTTAGATAGACATCCCTCTAGTCATCTAAATGATCACGTGATCCAAATCAACTAAACCATCTCCGATCATCACGTGAGATGGAGTAGTTTTCAATGGTGAACATCACTATGTTGATCATATCTACTATATGATTCATGCTCGACCTTTCGGTCTCCAGTGTTCCAAGGCCATATCTGCATATGCTAGGCTCATCAAGTTTAACCCGAGTATTCTGTGTGTGCAAAATTGGCTTTGCACCCATTGTATGTGAATGTAGAGCTTATCACACCCGATCATCACGTGGTGTCTCGGCACGACGAACTATCGCAATCGTGCATACTCAGGGAGAACACTTATACCTTGAAATTTAGTGAGAGATCATCTTATAATGCTACTGCCGTACTAAGCAAAATAAGATGCATAAAGGATTAACATCACATGCAATCAAATATGTGATATGATATGGCCATCATCATCTTGTGCTTATGATCTCCATCACCGAAGCATCGTCATGATCTTCATCGTCACCGGCGCGACACCTTGATCTCCATCGTAGCATCGTTGTCGTCTCGCCAACTATTGTTACTACGACTATCGCTACCGCTTAGTGATAAAGTAAAACAATTACATGGCGATTGCATTGCATACAATAAAGTGACAACCATATGGCTCCTGCCAGTTGCCGATAACTGTTACAAAACATGATCGTCTCATACAACAATTTATATATCATCATGTCTTGACCATATCACATCACAACATGCCCTGCAAAAACAAGTTAGACGTCCTATACTTTGTTGTTGCAAGTTTTACGTGGCCGCTACGGGCTTAGCAAGAACCGTTCTTACCTACGCATCAAAACCACAACGATTTTTCGTCAAGTGTGCTATTTTAACCTTCAACAAGGACCGGACGTAGCCACACTCGATTCAACTAAAGTTGGAGAAACAGACACTCACTAGCCACCTGTGTGCAAAGCACATCGGTAGACAGTCTCGCGTAAGCGTACGCGTAATGTCGGTCTGAGCCGCTTCATCCAACAATACCGCCGAATCAAAGTATGACATGCTGGTAAGCAGTATGACTATTATCGCCCTCAACTCTTTGTGTTCTACTCGTGCATATAACATCTACGCATAAACCTGGCTCGGATGCCACTGTTGGGGAACGCAGTAATTTCAAAAAACTTCCTACGATCACGCAAGATCTATCTAGGTGATGCATAGCAGCGAAAGGGGAGAGTGTTGTCTACATACCCTTGTAGACCGAAAGCAGAAGCGTTATGACAACACGGTTGATGTAGTCATACGTCTTCACGATCCGACCAATCCTAGCACCGAAGATACGACACCTTGATACGTCTCCGTCGTATCTATAACTTTTGATTGTTCCATGCCAATATTTTTCAACTTTCATATACTTTTGGCAACTTTTTATACTATTTTTTGGACTAACATATTGATCCAGTGCCCAGTGCCAGTTCCTGGCTGTTGCATGTTTTTTGTTTCGCAGAAACCCAATATCAAACGGAGTCCAAACGGGATAAAAATGGACGGAGATTTTTTTTGAAATATTTATGATTTTTGGGAAGTAAAATCAACGCGAAACGGTGTCCGGGGTGGCCACAAGACAGGGGGGCGTGCCCTCCCCCCTGGGCGCGGCCTGGGCTCTCGTGGGCCATTCGTAAGGCGGCGGTTGGCACTCTTCTTTAGGTGCAAGAAAGGTAATTTTATGAGAAAGATCTGGGCGAAAGATTCACCCCAATCGGAGTTATGGATCTCCAGATATAATGGAAACGGTGAAGGGGCAGAAACAGAGAACGCAGAAACAGAGAGATAGATCCAATCTCGAAGGGGATCTCGCCCCTCCCAATCCATGGGAGCCAAGGACCAAAGGGGAAACCCTTCTCCCATCTAGGGAGAAGGTCAAGGAATAAGAAGAAGAAGGGGGGCTCTCTCCCCCTTGCTTCCGGTGGCGCCGGAACGCCACCGGGGGCCATCATCATCACCGCGATCTTCACCAACAGCTCCATCATCTTCACCAACATCTCCATCACCTTCCCCCTTCTATATCCAGCGGCCCACTCTCCCGCAACCCGCTGTACCCTCTACTTGAACATGGTGCTTTATGCTTCATATTATTTTCCAATGATGTGTTGCCATCCTATGATGTCTGAGTAGATTTCTATTGTCCTACCGGTGATTGATGAATTGCTATGATTGGTTTGAGTTGCATGTTTTATTATTGGTGCTGTCCTATGGTGCCCTCCATGTCACGCAAGTGTGAGGGACTCCCGCTGTAGGGTTTGCAATATGTTTATGATTTGCTTATGGTGGGTTGCGTATGGGATAAAAGGGGACTTGATGCTTAATGCTATGGTTGGGTTTACCTTAATGAATCTTTAGTAGTTGCGGATGCTTGCTAGAGTTCCAATCATAAGTTCATATGATCCAAGAAGAGAAAGTATGTTAGCTTATGCCTCTCCCTCAAATAGAATTGCAACAGTGGCTATCGTTCTAGTAACGTAGTATATTGCTTAGGGACAATTCCACAACTCCTACCACCACTTTCCCACACTCGCTTTATTTACTTTATTGCATCTTTATATAAACAACCCCTACTTTTTATTTACGTGTTCTTTATTATCTTGCAAACCTATCTTTTCACACCTACAAAGTACTTCTAGTTTCATACTTGTTCTAGGTAAAGCGAACGTCAAGCGTGCGTAGAGTCGTATCAGTGGCAGATAGGACTTGAGAGAGTATTTGTTCTACCTTTAGCTCCTCGTTGGGTTCGACACTCTTACTTATCAAAAGAGGCTACAACTATCTCGTATACTTGCGGGTCATCAAGACCTTTTTCTGGCGCCGTTGCCGGGGAGTCATAGCGTGGGGTGAATATTCTCGTGTGTGCTTGTTTGCTTTATCACTAAGTAATTTTTATTTGCTGTTCTATGTTGTTCTCTATCTTTAGTTATGGATATGGAATGCAAAATACCAAAAAAATTAGCTGTACTTGCTACTCATGAATATGGGGTAACTCCTAAAACCCTCGATTCTCATTATGCGAAAGATATTATGTACTACTTTGATAATCCTGAGAAAGCCCCATTCAACTTTATAATGGGAGACACGTTGGATCAACATGAATACTTTAGGGATTATCGCTCGACACAAAAAGGGAAACTATTATGGGATCAATTTATTATGTTGCATTGGTATGCCTGGAATCTATGCTTGAGATATGATATTACTTGTTGCTCTAGGATGGAGGCTCCACACCTCCCCCTTTCATGCAAATTTAACGATAATGAAACCTTAGCTTCCTATGCTAATGGTATATATGATTACTATGATGTGGAACAAATAGAAGAATTTGTTGCTTTTAAGGCTGCCTATGATATTGAAGCTTTGTTTGAAAAGTATGAAGCTTGTGATGATGATGGTTATAGGCCGGAAAATCTTGCTATACATGGATATTGCTATGAAAATTATGAATACAATTACTGTATTAATGCTTTTATGAAGAAAGTCAACGCTGTCCAAGAAGAGACTAATATTTTGCAGGAAGCTATGGAAGAAGAAATTGATGAAACAGTGAGCTCATTGGATGAAAAAGATGATGAGGAGAGCGAAGAACAAAAGGAGGAAGAGCGGATTAGCTACCCGTGCCCACCTTCTAATGAGAGTAACCCTCCAACTCATACATTATTTAATTCCCATTCGTGCTTACCGAAGGATGATTGCTATGATGATTGCTATGATCCCTTGAATTTGTTTGAAATATCCCTTTTTGATGATGCTTGTTATGCTTGTGGCCAAGATGCCAATATGAATTATGCTTATGGAGATGAACTTGCTATAGTTCCTTATGTTAAACATGAAATTTTTGCTATTGCACCCACGCATGATAGTCCTATTATCTTTTTGAATTCTCCAAACTACACTATATCAGAGAAGTTTGTGCTTACTAAGGATTATATTGATGAGTTGCGTTTTACTACTTTACATGATGATTTTAATAGATATGATATGCATGTGCTTGCTGCTCCTACTTGCAATTATTATGAGAGAGGAACTACATCTCCGCCTCTTTATGTTTCCAACACGATGAAATTGCAAGAAACTGCTTATACTATGCATTGGCCTTTACTTGGTGTGCATGAATTGTTCTTTTATGACATGTCGATGCATAGGAAGAGAGTTAGACTTCGCTGTTGCATGATATATGTTACTTTGTGCTCACTACTAAATTACAAATCATTGTTAATTAAAATTGGCTTTGATATACCTTGGGATCCGGGTGGATTCATTACTTGAGCACTAAATGCCTAGCTTAATGGCTTTAAAGAAAGCGCTGCCAGGGATACAACCCGGAAGTTTTAGAGAGTCATTTATTTCTGTTGAGTGCTTTCATATAGTTTAAAAACACAAAAATAAAGAGGGGAAACCAAAAACTTTTCAAAAAGGAAAGTGAAAGTGAGAAAGACAAGCATTGTTGAAGTGGGAGCTAGCCTTGGACTTTGTTACAGCTCACAGAAACTTTGTGAATCTTGATTACAGAAACTTCTCAACAAAAATAATTATCCCCTTGTTAAATTCCATTGTATTATAAAAATAATGTGCTAAGGTTTGCCTTTAGGATGTTTACAATGCTTGTTGGTTTGTACGGTGCAGGACAAAAACTTTGGCTGTAGTGCGCGATTTTACATTTTTAACTGAAACATCAATTGGTTCTGATTCCTTTTTCACTGTCTTGCTATACAACTTTTTTATTTTTCCTAATTTTGGTAGAATTCTTGGGGTACCATAAGTATGGTGGATGTTCAGATTGCTACAGACTGTTCTGTTTTTGACAGATTCTGTTTTTGATGCATAGTTTGCTTGTTTTGATGAATCTATCAATTTATATCAGTGGATTAAGCCATGAAAAAGTTATGTTACAGTAGACACAATGCAAAAACAAAATATGAATTGGTTTTCTACAGTACTTAGAGTGGTGATTTGCTTTATTATACTAACAGATCTTACCGAGTTTTCTGTTAAAGTTTTGTGTGGATGTAGTGTCTAATCGAGGATGTCTCGATATGAGGAAAAGGAAGAGAGGCAAGAGCTCAAGATTGGGGATGCCCGAGGAACCCCAAGTAAATATTAAAGGAGACTCAAGCATCTAAGCTTGGGGATGCCCCGTAAGGCATCCCCTCTTTCTTCAACAAGTATCGGTATGTTTTCGAATTCGTTTCGTTCATGCATTATGTGCAAGTCTTGGAGCGTCTTTTGCATTTAGTTTTCTTTTTTCTTTTATGCACCATGCTGGTATGAGATTGTCCTTGGTTGATTTATAGAATGCTCACTGCACTTCATTTAAATCTTTTGAGTATGGCTTTATAAATGCTTCATGTGCTTCACTTATATCATTTGAAGTTTGGATTGCCTGTTTCTCTTCACATAGAAAACCGCCATTTGTAGAATGCTCTTTTGCTTCACTTATACTTATTAGAGCATGGGCATATCTTTTGTAGAAAGAATTAAACTCTCTTTCTTCACTTATATCCTTTTAGAGAGATGACAAGAATTGGTCATTCACATGGTTATTCATAAATCCTACACAAACTTGTAGATCACTGAATATGATATGTTTGATTCCTTGCAATAGTTTTGCGATATAAAGGTGGTGATATTAGAGTCGTGCTAGTTCAGTAATTGTGAAATTGAGAAATACTTGTGTTGAGGTTTGCAAGTCCCGCAGCATGCACGTATGGTGAACCGTTATGTAACAAAGTTGGAGCATGAGGTGCTCTTTGATTGCTTTCCTTATGAGTGGCAGTCGGGGACGAGTGATGGTCTTTCCTTACCAATCTATCCCTCTAGGGGCATGCGTAGTAGTACTTTGCTTCGAGGGCTAAGTAGGCTTTTGCAATAAGTATATGAGTTCTTTATGACTAATGTGAGTCCATGGATTATACGCACTTTTACCTTTCCATCATTGCTAGCCTCTTCGGTACCGTGCATTGCCCTTTCTCACCTCGAGAGTCGGTGCAAACTTTGCCGGTGCATCCAAACCCTGTGATATGATACGCTCTATCACACATAAGCCTCATTATATCTCCCTCAAAACAGCCACCATACCTACCTATTATGGCAGTTCCATAGCCATTCCGACATATATTGCCATGCAACTTCCATCATCATCATATACATGACTTGAGCATTCATTGTCATATTGCTTTGCATGATCTTAAGATAGCTAGCATGATGTTTTCATGGCTTGTCCATTTTTTGATGTCATTGCTATGCTAGATCATTGCACATCCCGGTACACCGCCAGAAGCATTCACATAGAGTCATATCTTTGTTCGAGAGTTGTAACATTGAGTTGTAAGTAAATAAAGTGTGATGATCATCATTATTAGAGCATTGCCCCCAGTGAGGAAAGGATGAAGGAGACTATGATTCCCCCACAAGTCAGGATGAGACTCCGGACTTTATGAAAAATAAAAGAGGCCAAAGAAGCCCAAATAAAAAAGAGGCCAAAGAAGCCCACCAAAAGAAAAAAGATAAAAGAAAAAAAGAAAAAGAAAAAAAAGAGAGAAAAAGAGAGAAGGGGCAATGTTACTATCCTTTTACCACACTTGTGCTTCAGAGTAGCACCATGTTCTTCATAGAGAGAGCCTCCTATGCTTTCACTTTCATATACTAGTGGGAATTTTCATTATAGGACTTGGCTTGTATATTCCGATCATGGGCTTCCTCAAACGCCCGAGGTCTTCATGAGCAAGCAAGTTGGATGCACACCGACTTAGTTTCCAATTTGAGCTTTCATACACTTATAGCTCTTAGTGCATCCATTGCATGGCAATCCCTACTCCTCGCATTGACATCAATTGATGGGCATCTCCATAGCCCGTTGATTAGCCGCATCGATGTGAGACTTTCTCCCTTTTTGTCTTCTCCATATAAACCTCCACCATCATATTCTATACCACCATAGTGCTATGTCCATGGCTTGCGCTCATGTATTGTGTAAGAGTTGAAAAAGCTGAAGTGCATTAAAAAGTATGAACCAATTGCTCGGCTCGTCATCAGGGTTGTGCATGATGGGAGTATTTTGTGTGACGAAGATGGAGCATAGCCAGACTATATGATTTTGTAGGGATGAGCTTTCTTTGGCTATGTTATTTCGATAAGACATAATTGCTTGGTTGGTATGCTTGAAGTATTATTGTTTTTATGTCAAATGATAGACTATTGCTTTGAATCACTCGTGTCTTAATATTCATGCCATGATTAGACATATGATCAAGATTATGCTAGGTAGCATTCCACATCAAAAATTATCTTTTTTATCATTTACCTACTCGAGGACGAGCAGGAATTAAGCTTGGGGATGCTGATACGTCTCCGTCGTATCTATAATTTTTGATTGTTCCATGCCAATATTCTTCAACTTTCATATACTTTTGGCAACTTTTTATACTATTTTTGGGACTAACATATTGATCCAGTGCCCAGTGTCAGTTCATGTCTGTTGAATGTTTTTTGTTTCGTAGAAACCCAATATTAAACGGAGTCCAAACGGGATAAAAACGGACGAAGATTTTTTTGGAATATTTATGATTTTTGGGAAGTAAAATCAACGCGAAATGGTGTCCGGGGTGGCCACGAGACAGGGGGGCGCGCCCTCCCCCCGGGCGTGGCCTAGGCTCTCGTGGGCCACCCGTAAGGCGGTTGATGCTCTTCTTTTGGCACAAGAAAGCTAATTTTATGAGAAAGATCTGGGCGAAAGATTCACCCTAATCGGAGTTACGGATCTCCAGATATAAAGGAAACAGTGAAGGGGCAGAAACAGAGAACGCAGAAACAGAGAGATAGATCCAATCTCGAAGGGGATCTCGCCCCTCCCAATCCATGGGAGCCAAGGACCAAAGGGGAAACCCTTCTCCCATCTAGGGAGAAGGTCAAGGAATAAGAAGAAGAAGGGGGGCTCTCTCCCCCTTGCTTCCGGTGGCGCCGGAACGCCACCGGGGGCCATCATCATCACCGTGATCTTCACCAACAGCTCCATCATCTTCACCAACATCTCCATCACCTTCCCCCTTCTATATCCAGCGGCCCACTCTCCCGCAACCCGCTGTACCCTCTACTTGAACATGGTGCTTTATGCTTCATATTATTTTCCAATGATGTGTTGCCATCCTATGATGTCTGAGTAGATTTCTATTGTCCTACCGGTGATTGATGAATTGCTATGATTGGTTTGAGTTGCATGTTTTATTATTGGTGCTGTCCTATGGTGCCCTCCGTGTCACGCAAGTGTGAGGGACTCCCGCTGTAGGGTTTGCAATATGTTTATGATTTGCTTATGGTGGGTTTGTGTGAGTGACTGAAACACAAACCCGAGTAAGTAGGTTGTTTGCGTATGGGATAAAAGCGGAATTGATGCTTAATGCTATGGTTGGGTTTTACCTTAATGAATCTTTAGTAGTTGCGGATGCTTGCTAGAGTTCCAATCATAAGTTCATATGATCCAAGAAGAGAAAGTATGTTAGCTTATGCCTCTCCCTCAAATAGAATTGCAACAGTGGCTATCGGTCTAGTAACGTAGTCAATTGCTTAGGGAAAATTCCACAACTCCTACCACCACTTTCCCACACTCGCTTTATTTACTTTATTGCATCTTTATATAAACAACCCCTACTTTTTATTTACGTGTTCTTTATTATCTTGCAAACCTATCCTTTCACACCTACAAAGTACTTCTAGTTTCATACTTGTTCTAGGTAAAGCGAACGTCAAGCGTGCGTAGAGTCGTATCAGTGGAAGATAGGACTTGAGAGAGTATTTGTTCTACCTTTAGCTCCTCGTTGGGTTCGACACTCTTACTTATTGAAAGAGGCTACAACTATCCCGTATACTTGCAGGTCATCACACCTCCGCGATTTACACACGTTCAGCTCGGTGACGTCCCATGAACTTTAGATCCAGCTGAGGTCAAGGGAGAGTTTCATCAGCATGATGGCGTGGTGATGGTGATGATGAAGTTACCGGCGCAGGGCTTCGCCTAAGCACTAAGACGATATGACCGAGGTGGAAATCTGTGGAGGGGTGCACCGCACACGGCTAAACAATCAACTTCTGTGTTCTAGGGTGCCCCTGCCCCTTATATAAAGGAGCAAGGGGGGAGGCCGGCCGTCCCTCACGGGGCGCGCCCCAAGTAGGATTCCTACCAGGAATACTATTCCTAGTAGGTTTCCAACAAGGGAAGAGAGGGGGAAGGAGGAAGGAAGAGGGGGAAGGGAAGGAAAGGGGGGGTGCCGCCCCCCTTCCCTTGTCCTATTCGGACTCAAGGGGGGCGCGACCAGCCCCTCCTGGCCCTTCCTCTTCTCCCACTAAGGCCCATCTAGGCCCACTAGTTCCCCCGGGGGGTTCCGGTAACCCTCCAGCACTCCGATTTTATCCGAAACTTCTCCGGAACATTTTGGTGTCCGAACATAGACGTCCAATATATCAATGTTTATGTCTCGAGCATTTCGAGACACCTCGTCATGTCCGTGACCACATCCGAGACTCCAAACAACCTTCAGTACATCATATCACATAAACTCATAATACTAATCGTCATTGAACGTTAAGCGTGCGGACCCTATGTGTTCGAGAACTATGTACACATGACCGAGACACGTCTCCGGTCAATAACCAATAGCGGAACCTGGATGCTCATATTGGTTCCTACATATTCTATGAAGATCTTTATCGGTCAAACCACATAACAACATATGTTGTTCCCTTTTTCATCGGTATGCTACTTGCCCGAGATTCGATTGTCGGTATCATCATACCTAGTTCAATCTCGTTACTGGCAAGTCTCTTTACTCGTTCCGTAATACTTCATCCTGCAACTAACTCATTAGTCACAATGCTTGCAAGGCTTATAGTGATGAGTAATACCGAGAGCGCCCAGAGGTACCTCTCCGAAACATGGAGTGACAAATCCTAATCTCGATCTATGCCAACCCAAAAAATACCTTCGGAGACACCTGTAGAGCACCTTCATAATACCCCATTTACGTTGTGACGTTTGGTAGCATACAAAGTGTTCCTCCGATATTTAGGAGTTGCATAATCTCATAGTCTGAGGAACTTGTATAAGTTAAGAAGAAAGCAGTATCAATGAAACTGACACGATCATAATGCTAAGCTAATGGATGGGTCATGTCCATCACATCATTCTCCTAATGATGTGATCCCGTTCATCAAATGACAACACATGTCTATGGTTAGGAAACATAACCATCTTTAATTAACGAGCTAGTCAAGTAGAGGCATACTATGGACTATATGTTGTGTCTATGTATTCACACATGTACTAAGTTTCTGGTTAATAGAATTCTAGCATGAATAATAAACATTTATCATGAATTAAGGAAACAAATAATAACTTTATTATTGCCTCTAGGGCATATTTCCTTCAATTACATCGAATAGATCTCCAAGAACATCAAGGAGAACATGGTATTGAGAATCAAAGAGAGAGAAGAAGCCATCTAGCTACTTGTTATGGACCCATAGGTCTATGGTAAACTACTCACGCATCATCAGAGAGGCAATGATGTTGATGAAGAAGCCCTCCGTGATCGAATCCCCCTCCGGTAGGATGCCAGAAAAGGCCCCTAGATGGGATCTCACGGGTACAGAAGGTTGCGGCGGTGGAAAGTGGTTTCGTGGCTCTCCTTGATGTTTTCAGGGTATAAGAGTGTATATAGACGAAGGAACTAGGTCAGGGGAGCTACGAGGGGCCCACGAAATAGGGGGCATGCCCTACCCCCTGGGCGCGCCCTCCTGCCTCCTGGCCACCTTGTTGCGTCTCCGACTTCATCTCCAAGTCTTCTGGTTTCCTTTTGGTCCAAGAAAGATCATCGCGAAAGTTTCATTCCGTTTGGACTCCGTTTGGTATTCCTTTTCTGCGAAACTCTTAAATAGGCAAAAAAACAAAAACTGGCACTGGGCTCTCGGTTAATAGGTTAGTCCCAAAAATAATATAAAATAGCATATAAATGTCTATTAAACATCCAAAATAGATAATATAATAGCATGGAACGATCAAAATTATGGATACATTGGAGACGTATCACGCTCTATTGTGATAATAGCGGTGTCATTGCTCAAGCAAAGGAACCAAGGTCCCCATGAAAACTTTGACAAATTAAACGCAAGTATCACATCTTCTGACAACATGTCGAGAAAGGTTTTGTGAAAGAGCTTGAGATGCACACAAATTTAAATGTGGCATTGATACATCTCCAACGTATCTATAAATATTAACCTAGAGCCCAGTGCCAGTTTCTGTTTTTTCCTTGTTTTTGAGTTTTACAGAAAAGGAATACCAAACGGAGTCCAAACGAGCTGAAACTTTACGACGATTTTTTATGGACCAGAAGAAGCTCACGGAGTATCGAAGATGGACCAAGGGGCCACGAGGCATCCACAAGGGTGGAGGGCGTGCCCCCCTGCCTTGTCGTTACCTCGTGGACCCCGCCCCTGACTTGTCCCCGACGCCAAAAACTCCTATAAATAAAGAAAATCCCAGAAAGTAATCTAGATCGGGAGTTTCACCATCGCAAACCTGTGTAGCCACGAAAAGCCAATCGAGAGACCATTTCAGCACCCTGCCGAAGGGGTAACCCATCACCAATGGCCATCTTCATCATCCCTGCGCTCTCCATGACAATGAGGGAGTAGTTCACCCTCGGGGCTGAGGGTATGCACCAATAGCTATGTGTTTGATCTCTCTCTCTCTCTCTCACTACAATAAAATACACTTCCATGATGATACGTGTTTTTCATAGTAGGTCGCGTTTTTTGTCATGCATGTACATCCATGACGATTTTATGACAGAATCAAGATAGTCATACATGTGCCGTCATAGAAGTGTTCCATGACATTACCAAAATTATCATCACGGAAGTGTCCACTTCCATGACGATAAATCGCGCGTCAAAGAAGTGCTTTTGTCAAGGGTGACCGACACGTGGCATCCACTGTAACGGAATGCTGTTAAGCTATCGGGTCCAGTTTTGGTTCTGATAACCCGTTCACAGCCCCGACCAATGGGGATTTTCCATATGTAAAATCATCATTGGCTGGAGGAAACACGTGTCGGCTCACCGTTGGGACAGATTGTTGGAAATATGCCCTAGAGGCAATAATAAAAGGATTATTATTATATTTCCTTGTTCGTGATAATTGTCTTTTATTCATGCTATAATTGTATTATCCGGAAATCGTAATGCACGTGTGAATACATAGACCACAACATGTCCCTAGTGAGCCTCTAGTTGACTAGCTCGTTGATCAACATGTCCCTGGTGCGCCCCCTCTGGGCCCCCCTCTGCGCCTAGGGTTGGGAACCCTAGGGGAGGGGGTGCCTCCACTTGCCTTGGGGGGCAAGTCTCCCCCCTTGGCCGCCGCCCCCTAGGAGATCCCATCTCCTAGGGCCGGCGCCCCCCTGGGGTCCCTATATAAAGAGGGGGGTGGGAGGGCAGCCTCACCCTGACATCTGGCGCCTCCCTACCCCCTTGCTACACCTCCTCCTCCCGTAGTCGCTTGGCAAAGCCCTGCCGGAACCCTGCTGCATCCACCACCACGCCGTCGTGCTGTTGGATCTTCATCAACCTCTGCTCCCCCCTTGCTGGATCAAGAAGGAGGAGACGTCACGCTGACCGTACGTGTGTTAAACGCGGAGGTGCCGTCCGTTCGACGCTAGGATCTCCGGTGATTTGGATCACGATGAGTACGACTCCCTCAACCCCGTTCTCTTGAATGCTTCTGCTCGCGATCTACAAGGGTATGTAGATGCACTCCTCTCTCTCATTGCTAGATGAACTCATAGATTGATCTTGGTGAACGTAGGAAATTTTTTATTTTATGCAACGTTCCCCAACAGTGGCATGATGAGCTAGGTCTATGCGTAGTTCTCTATTGCACGAGTAGAACACAAATCTGTTGTGGGCGTAGATGTTGTCAACTTTCTTGCCACTACTAGTCTTATTTTGCTTCAGCGGTATTGTGGGATGAAGCGGCCCGGACCGACCTTACACGTACGCTTACGTGAGACAGGTTCCACTGACTGACATGGACTAGTTGCATAAGGTGGCTAGTGGGTGTCTGTCTCTCCCACTTTAGTTGGAGCGGATTCGATGAAAAGGGTCCTTATGAAGGGTAAATAGAAGTTGACAAATCACGTTGTGGTTATTCGTAGGTAAGAAAATGTTCTTGCTAGAACCCTATTGCAGCCACGTAAAAGATGCAACAACAATTAGAGGATGTCTAACTTGTTTTTGCAGCAATTTCTTTGTGATGTGATATGGCCGAAAGTTGTGATGAATGATGAATGATATATTGTGATGTATGAGATCATGTTCTTGTAATAGGAATCACGACTTGCATGTCGATGAGTATGACAACCGGCAGGAGCCATAGGAGTTGTCTTAATTATTGTATGACCTGCGTGTCAATGATTCAACGCCATGTAATTACTTTACTTTATTGCTAAACCGTTAGCCATAGTAGTAGAAGTAATAGTTGGCGAGCAACTTCATGGATACACGATGATGGATATCATGATGATGGAGATCATGGTGTCATGCCGGTGACGAAGATGATCATGGAGCCCCAAAGATGGAGATCAAAGGATCTATATGATATTGGCCATATCATGTCACTACTATATAATTGCATGTGATGTTTATTATGTTTATGCATCTTGTTTACTTAGAATGACGGTAGTAAATAAGATGATCCCTTATAATAATTTCAAGAAAGTGTTCCCCCTAACTATGCGCCGTTGCTAAAGTTCGTCGTTTCGAAGCACCACGTGATGATCGGGTGTGATAGATTCCTACATTCACATACAACGGGTGTAAGACAGTTTTACACATGCAAAACACTTAGGTTAACTTGACGAGCCTAGCATGTACATACATGGCCTCGGAACACAGAGACCGAAAGGTCGAACATGAGTCGTATGGAAGATACGATCAACATGGAGATGTTCACTGATGATGACTAGTCCGTCTCACGTGATGATCGGACATGGCCTAGTCGACTCGGATCATGTAACACTTAGATGACTAGAGGGATGTCAAATCCGAGTGGGAGTTCATTAAATATTTTGATTAGATGAACTTAATTATCATGAACTTAGTCTAAAATCTTTGCAAAATATGTCTTGTAGATCAAATGGCCAACGCTCATGTCAACATGAACTTCAACGCGTTCCTAGAGAAAACCAAGCTGAAAGATGATGGCAGCAACTATACGGACTGGGTCCGGAACATGAGGATCATCCTCATAGCTGCCAAGAAAGCATATGTCCTAGAAGGACCGCTAGGTGAAGCACCCATCCCAGAGAACCAAGACGTTATGAACGCTTGGTAGTCACGTGCTGATGATTACTCCCTCGTTCAGTGCGGCATGCTTTACAGCTTAGAACCGGGGCTCCAAAAGCATTTTGAGCAACACAGAGCATATGAGATGTTCGAGGAGCTGAAAATGGTTTTCCAAGCTCATGCCCGGGTCGAGAGATATGAAGTCTCCGACAAGTTCTATAGTTGTAAGATGGAGGAAAATAGTTCTGTCAGTGAGCACATACTCAAAATGTCTGGGTTGCACAACTGCCTGTCCCAGCTGGACATTAACCTCTCGGACGAGGCGGTCATTGACAGAATCCTTCAGTCGCTCCCACCGAGCTACAAGAGCTTTGTGATGAACTACAATATGCAGGGGATGGTGAAAACTATTCCTGAAGTATTTTCAATGCTGAAGTCGGCAGAGGTAGAAATCAAGAAAGAACATCAAGTGTTGATGGTCAATAAAACCACCAAGTTCAAGGAGGGCAAGGGTAAGAAGAACTTCAAGAAGGACGGCAAAGATGTTGCCGCGCCCGGTAAGCCAGTTGCCGGGAAGAAGTCAAGAAATGGACCCAAGCCTGAGACTGAGTGCTTTTATTGCAAAGGGAAGGGTCACTGGAAGCGGAACTGCTCCAAATACTTAGCGGACAAGAAGGCCGGCAACACTAAAGGTATATGTGATATACATGTAATTGATGTGTACCTTACCAGTACTCGTAGTAACTCCTGAGTATTTGATACCGATGCTGTTGCTCATATTTGTAACTCACAGCAGGAGCTGCGGAATAAGCGGAGACTGGCGAAGGACGAGGTGACGATGCGCGTCGGGAATGGTTCCAAGGTCGATGTGATCGCCGTTGGCACGCTACCTCTACATTTACCCACGGGATTAGTTTTAAACCTCAATAATTGTTATTTAGTGCCAAGTTTGAGCATGAACATTGTATCTGGATCTCGTTTAATGCGAGATGGCTACTCATTTAAATCCGAGAATAATGGTTGTTCTATTTATATGAGAGATATGTTTTATGGTCATGCCCCGATGGTCAATGGTTTATTCTTAATGAATCTCGAACGTAATGTTACACATATTCATAGTGTGAATACCAAAAGATGTAAAGTTGATAACGATAGTCCCACATACTCGTGGCACTGCCGCCTTGGTCACATTGGTGTCAAGCGCATGAAGAAACTCCATGCTGATGGACTTTTAGAGTCTCTCAATTATGAATCATTTGACACATGCGAACCATGCCTCATGGGCAAAATGACCAAGACTCCGTTCTCCGGAACAATGGAGCGAGCAACCAACTTATTGGAAATCATACATACTGATGTGTGTGGTCCAATGAGCGTTGAGGCTCGCGGAGGATATCGTTATGTTCTCACTCTCACTGATGACTCAAGTAGATATGGGTATGTCTACTTGATGAAACACAAGTCTAAGACCTTTGAAAAGTTCAAGGAATTTCAGAATGAAGTAGAGAATCAACATGACCGAAAAATAAAGTTCTTACAATCAGATCGTGGAGGAGAATATTTAAGTCACGAATTTGGTACGCACTTAAGGAAATGTGGAATCGTTTCACAACTCACGCCGCCTGGAACACCTCAGCGTAATGGTGTGTCCGAACGTTGTAATCGCACTCTATTGGATATGGTGCGATCTATGATGTCTCTTACCGATTTACCGCTATCATTTTGGGGATACGCTCTAGAGACAGCTACATTCACTTTAAATAGGGCTCCGTCTAAATCCGTTGAGACGACACTGTATGAATTATGGTTTGGGAAGAAACCTAAGCTGTCGTTTCTAAAAGTTTGGGGATGCGATGCTTATGTCAAGAAACTTCAACCTGAAAAGCTCGAACCCAAGTCGAAAAAATGCGTCTTCATAGGATACCCTAAGGAAACCATTGGGTATACCTTCTACCTTAGATCCGAAGGCAAGATCTTTGTTGCCAAGAACGGATCCTTTCTGGAAAAAGAGTTTCTCTCGAAAGGAGTAAGTGGGAGGAAAGTAGAACTCGATGAAGTACTACCTCTTGAACCGGAAAGTAGTGCAGCTCAGGAAAATGTTCCTGTGGTGCCTACACCGACTGGAGAGGAAATTAATGATGATGATCAAGGTACTTCGGATCAAGTTGCTACTGAACTTCGTAGGTCCACAAGGACACGTTCCACACCAAGTGGTATGGCAACCTTGTCCTGGAAATCATGTTGTTAGACAATGGTGAACCTTCGAACTATGAAGAAGCGATGGCGGGCCCAGATTCCAACAAATGGCTTGAAGCCATGCAATCCGAGACAGAATCCATGTATGAAAACAAAGTATGGACTTTGACAGACTTGCCCGATGATCGGCGAGCGATAGAAAACAAATGGATCTTTAAGAAGAATACGGACACGGATGGTAATGTTACCATCTATAAAGCTCGACTTGTCGCTAAGGGTTATCGACAAGTTCAAGGGGTTGACTATGATGAGACTTTCTCTCCCGTAGCAAAGCTGAAGTCCGTCCGAATCATGTTAGCAATTGCCGCATACTATGATTATGAGATATGGCAGATGGACGTCAAAACGGCATTCCTTAACGGCTATCTTAAGGAAGAACTGTATATGATGCAGCCAGAGGGTTTTGTCGAACCTAAGAATGCTAACAAGGTATGCAAGCTCCAGCGATCCATTTATGGGCTGGTGCAAGCATCTCAGAGTTGGAACATTTGCTTTGATGAGATGATCAAAGCGTTTGGGTTTATGCAGACTTATGGAGAAGCCTGCGTTTACAAGAAAGTGAGTGGGAGCTCTGTAGCATTTCTCATATTATATGTAGATGACATACTTTTGATGGGAAATGATATAGAACTTTTGGACAACATTAAGGCCTACTTGAATAAGTGTTTTTCAATGAAGGACCTTGGAGAAGCTGCTTACATATTAGGCATCAAGATCTATAGGGATAGATCGAGACGCCTCATAGGTCTTTCACAAAGCACATACCTTGATAAGATATTGAAGAAGTTCAATATGGATCAGTCCAAGAAAGGGTTCTTGGCTGTATTGCAAGGTGTGAGATTGAGCTCAGCTCAATGCCCGACTACGGCAAAAGATAAAGAAGAGATGAGTGTCATCCCCTATGCCTCAGCCATAGGATCTATTATGTATGCCATGCTGTGTACCAGACCTGATGTAAACCTTGCCGTAAGTTTGGTAGGAAGGTACCAAAGTAATCCCGGCAAGGAACACTGGACAACGGTCAAGAATATACTGAAGTACCTGAAAAGGACAAAGGACATGTTTCTCGTCTATGGAGGTGACGAAGAGCTCGTCGTAAAGGGTTACGTCGACGCTAGCTTCGACACAGATCTGGATGACTCTAAGTCACAAACCAGATACGTGTATATGTTGAATCGTGGAGCAGTAAGCTGGTGCAGTTGCAAGCAGAGCGTCGTGGCGGGATCTACATGTGAAGCGGAGTACATGGCAGCCTCGGAGGCAGCGCATGAAGCAATATGGATGAAGGAGTTCATCACCGACCTAGGAGTCATACCCAATGCGTCGGGGCCAATCACTCTCTTCTGTGACAACACTGGAGCTATTGCCCTTGCCAAGGAGCCCAGGTTTCACAAGAAGACCAGGCACATCAAGCGTCGTTTCAACTCCATCCGTGAAAATGTTCAAGATGGAGACATAGATATTTGCAAAGTACATACGGATCCGAATGTCGCAGATCCGTTGACTAAACCTCTTCTGCGAGCAAAACATGATCAACACCAGAACTCTATGGGTGTTCGATTCATCACAATGTAACTAGATTATTGACTCTAGTGCAAGTGGGAGACTGTTGGAAATATGCCCTAGAGGCAATAATAAAAGGATTATTATTATATTTCCTTGTTCGTGATAATTGTCTTTTATTCATGCTATAATTGTATTATCCGGAAATCGTAATGCACGTGGGAATACATAGACCACAACATGTCCCTAGTGAGCCTCTAGTTGACTAGCTCATTGATCAACAGATAGTCATGGTTTCCTGACTATGGACATTGGATGTCATTGATAACGGGATCACATCATTAGGAGAATGATGTGATGGACAAGACCCAATCCTAAGCATAGCACAAGATCGTGCAGTTCGTTTTGCTAGAGCTTTTCCAATGTCAAGTATCTTTTCCTTAGACCATGAGATCGTGTAACTCCCGGATACCGTAGGAGTGCTTTGGGTGTACCAAATGTCAGAACGTAACTGGGTGGCTATAAAAGTGCACTACAGGTACCTCCGAGAGTGTCTGTTGGGTTGACACGGATCGAGACTGGGATTTGTCACTCCGTATGACGGAGAGGTATCTCTGGGCCCACTCAGTAATGCATCATCATAATGAGCTCAAAGTGACCAAGTGTCTGGTCATGGGATCATGCATTACAGTACGAGTAAAGTGACTTGCCGGTAACGAGATTGAACGAGGTATTGGGATACCGACGATCGAATCTCGGGCAAGTAACATACCGATTAACAAAGGGAATTGTATACGGGGTTGCTTGAATCCTCAACATCGTGGTTCATCCGATGAGATCATCGAGGAGCATGTCAGAGCCAACATGGGTATGCAGATCCCGCTGTTGGTTATTGACCGGAGAGCAGTCTCGGTCATGTCTGTGAGTCTCCCGAACCCGTAGGGTCTACACACTTAAGGTTCGGTGACACTAGGGTTGTATAGATATTAGTATGCAGCAGACCGAAAGTTGTTCGGAGTCTCGGATGAGATCCCGGACGTTACGAGGAGTTCCGGAATGGTTCGGAGGTAAAGAATTATATATGGGAAGTAGAGTTTCGGCCATCGGGAAAGTTTCGGGGTTCACCGGTATTGTACCGGGACCATCGGAAGGGTCCCGGGGGTCCATCGGGTGGGGCCACCTATCCCGGAGGGCCCCATGGGCTGAGGTGGGAGGGGAACCAGCCCCTAGTGGGCTGGTGCGCCCCCCTGGCCCCCCTCTGCACCTTGGGTTGGGAATCCTAGGGGAGGGGGCGCCTCCACTTGCCTTGGGGGGCAAGTTTCTCCCCTTGGCCGCCGCCCCCCCTAGGAGGTCCCATCTCCTAGGGCCAGCGCCCCCCTGGGGTCCCTATATAAAGAGGGGGGTGGGAGGGCAGCCGCACCCTGACACCTGGCGCCTCCCTTCCCCCCTTGCTACACCTCTTCCTCCCGTAGTCGCTTGGCGAAGCCCTACAGGATCCCTGCTGCATCCACCACCACACCATCGTGCTGCTGGATCTTCATCAACCTCTCCTTCCCCCTTGCTGGATCAAGAAGGAGGAGACGTCACGCTGACCGTACGTGTGTTGAACGCGGAGGTGCCGTCCGTTCGGCGCTAGGATCTCCAGTGATTTGGATCACGACGAGTACGACTCCCTCAACCCCGTTCTCTTGAACGCTTCCGCTCGCAATCTACAAGGATATGTAGGTGCACTCCTCTCTCTCGTTGCTAGATGAACTCATAGATTGATCTTGGTGAACGTAGGAATATTTTTTATTTTATGCAACGTTCCCCAACACAGATGTCATCCACTCATTGGACCGAAGGCGCCTATGATACGTCGACACGTGGCACGGCCCAACAGAGGCCCATTCCTGTGAAAAGGCTGGTCCATTTGACTTGGTCAAAAGGTGGCGGGCCGGCCCACGGAAAGCCTGTTAATGGCCTGTTCGCATATAGCCCATTTATAGCCCGCTAACCCAGGGCCCGTTACAACCTATCTGAATTAGGCCCAGTAGCATCATATGGGCCGTCCAATATGATTCCAGCCCGCTTTAACTTCCAGCCCATGTATGGACCATGACGTCTTTCGGCCCATATGAGGCCCTTTGTAACTCTTGGCCCATTAACGGTCCATGGTGAAACTGGCCCGTCATGAATAGTGTATCACTTTATACCCATTAACGGCCCATTATTCCATTAGGCCATTTCCAGGCCACATTATCTTTCGGCCTTCTCTGGGCCCATTTATTCTTGGGCAAATTTCCAGCATTCGGTTACTTACGGCCCGTTACTGTAATTTTCTGCTTGTGGGCCAAATTCAGCCCGTGGTTACAGTCGGCCTGTTTGTGGCCTGTTATTACGTTGGGCCCTTTTCATAGCGTCATCAAATACGGCCGATTAACGACGGCCCGTTATGGTCGGCCCATGAATGGACGATTCCAACTCAAGCCCGTTTATGGCCATAATGCGGTCTGTTATTGGCCAATGTTTGGCCAATCGATCATACGGCTCGTAGAAGGTCCATTGTGTCTACGGCCCGAAGAAGGCCCATTGTGTCTACGATCCATAGAAGGCCCATTGTTTCTACGCCCCATAGGAGGCCCATTGTTTCTACGGCCCGTACAAGGCCCATTGTTTCTACGGGCCATAAGAGGCCCAGTGTCACTACAGTAAATATGTATCCCATGGTTATTGTGGCTTAGTTTAAAAAAATAGGTTATTGCGACCACTAGCAAACCGCGGAAAAAGAACTGCACTCACTACAAGCAAACAAATAAACAAGACAACAAGGAAATAAATAAGCAAGCAACTTATGCTAGGATATCACGGCTATTACACATATTACATCCACTGAGCATCAAAGTTCGCCACCAGTGCAAATATAGGGAACAAGGCAGCATATCATATACACCGGCTGTCAAAGTTGGCGACCAGCGCAAATAAACGCCGTAGCAAAACAAGTCCAAAACTGAAACCACTTCAAAAGATCTCAAGAAACAATATCATGGGTACCCATAATGCTGGCAAGATACTTAGCAAGCTTATTAACTTTCTCTTGTTTGGCGCTTAAATCCTCCAGCGCTTGCTGTTGCACCAGAAAGTATGCATCTGAATTCTGCAGGGACTTCCTCAGTCCTTTAGCTTCCTGTCGCTGCACATCTGATCGATGTCTTTCAACTTGAAGTTGATATTCAAGAAGATGAACTGATTCATGCAGCGAATCTGAAGAGCTTGTGCCAGCAGTAGTGGCCAGTAACTCAAACACTACACCAAGATAGGACTTTTGGGTTCTCACTGTCGTCAAGATAGTTTTTATCAGCTTTCTTGGAGACCAACGGGGATGTCTCACTATCTTGAACCTTATCTACATTACTTCCTTTACCATTGCATAACGGGGTACTGTTCTCCAATATTTTGTCCACATTCTAAAAGAGAAACAATCAGACACATCACAGGTTTACCATGTTGTATATGAAACTCATTTTGGTAAATGAGTTCAGTAGTAAAATGGATAGGATAACAGCATGAAACAAACATATATCTATGTACCATGGTCACTTTATGGTCTATATCATTCTAGTTTTTGTTGCCAAATCAAGATAGAGACATAGTTCAAATAATATTTGTTCAAGACAAAGCAGAATAGACCGAATATAAGCGTGGGAAACTATAGAGCAATAACAAAACTTGTAATGTGCATGACATGAGAACATAACTGTTTATTCAATTGAAACTGAAATCAACATAGAGCAAGTTACAACAGCAAACCCGTTAAAGAAATAGGTTTAAAACATACCTGTTGTGCCATTGGAGTTTCAATTCCATCCTTAAAATTTGAAAATAGTTGGTATGAGTAAATACAGTGATGCAAAAGCAAAGGAGTATGAATCATAGCTACAGAACCTGACCTGAGAACAAATCTTCTTCTCCTTTAAGCGTTGAGTTGGGATTTGAAGTGGTGGTCCTCGTGCTTTGGGCACTATAGTTCCTGTACTAACTGCTCGTGTTTGGGTGCTCTGTGGTGGAGATGGTGCTGTGTCAACTGGAACTGGGTTACTATCTGTCGGGGTTGGGGTTAGAAGGGGTGTAGTTGGTTCTCTGTCCAACTGGGTAGGGGTACAATCTGCGAGAGTCTGGGTTATGTGTGGTGGGGCTGGTTCTTGGGCGAGTACAACCGTGGTTCTATCTGCATCAACTGGTAGCACTATCTTTTCTGAAGACCGTGTTGTTCCTCCCTTAGATACTACCATCACCCTCTCCAATTCAAATGGCTGATAAACAAGAAAAGTAATTGAAAGTACAAACATTGTATGATAGACAGGTGCAATGGATAGTGGGGAATAAAAGAGGGCATGAAATAATTCACATTAATGTTGTCTAACCAAACAGGATAGCATGACACAATTTCACATATATGATGGCTAACTAAACAGGATAGCATGACACAATTTCACATTATGATGGCTAACTAAAAAAGATGGAAAGACATAGTTCAAAATATGATGACTATGTAAACAAGATGACATGATATAACTATATAATGTGTTTATTAAATAGGTTGGCATGCCATAATTCACATATATTCACGGATATAATGACATAATTCAAAATATGATGACTGTAAACACTAAATAGGATGAGATGATATAACTATATGATGTCTTTATTAAATGGGTTGCCATGCCATAATTCACATAGATGCTGTGTATGTAAACATTATGGCATGATATAATTCAAATCTATGATTTATATAGTTAGCAAGTAAGCAGATGGCAATCCATATATGATGTAAAAACTAAGCAATGCAAGACAACATGCATGACATGGGTAACATAACCCTGCCAAGTTTGAGCATAGACCTCAGGGGGGAAATATGATTGGTCATCAGTCTCTGAATCCTCCTCTAAGGAGCTCTCTATAACTAGCAAGATGTCCGCTTCAGCAGGTAGCATTGTCTGCTCTGAATACCTTGTTTTCACTCCAGATACTTCCATCACCGCTTCAAATGACTGATGCACAGGAAGAGTAGTTGAATATACAAACGTTGTCGACAAATGGAACACGTAATACAAAAAATGATAGCATGATATAATTCACATACATGATGATTGGCTAAACAACATTGCATTGCATAATTCACATATATATTGCCTTTGCAACAAGATAGCATTGCATAATTCACATATATAATGTCTTGGAACAAGATGGCAATGCATAATTCACATATATGGTAATTAGACACTAAACATGTGGCATTCACACAAAGTATGTCTAAACTAATCAAATGACATAGCAATGCAAGACACCATACGCATGATATGAGCAACATAACCCTGCCAAGTTAGAGCATACACCTCGGGGGGGGGGGGGTAGGACTGGTCATCTGTCTCTGAATCGTCCTCTGAGGAGCTATCCCTAACCAACGAGATATGTGCTTCGCCAGATAACATAGTCTGCTCTGAAGACCTTGTTTTCACCCCAGAATTTTCCATCACCATGTCAAATGGCTGATGCACACGAAGAGTAGTTGAATGTACTAACATTGTTGACAAATGTAATACGTAACGAAAAGAAAGGATGGCCTGATATAATTCACATATAAGATAACTGGCTAAGCAGGATGTCATTGCAAAATTCACATATATGATGCCTGGCTAAACAAGATGGCGTTGCATAATTCACATAAACGATGAATAAACTAAACAGATGGCATTCGCACAAAGGATGTCTAAACTAAGCAGATGACATATTTAATGTATAAAGTAAGCAATGCAAAGCACCATATGCATGATATAACTAACATCAGCATGCCAAGTTAGTGCGAAGACCTCAGGGGGTAAATAGGAGTGGTCTTCTCCTTCTGAATCCCCCTCAGAATAGATATCTTCCCCTCGATTACAATCCGAAATGGGTGGAGTGGGGGCTGCCTTTGCGCCTACCATGGAGCGACGTCTGCATGAAATTTTATTGCCACACAAGGCTCGTCTCTTTTGCTCTACATGTTCAGTTCATTATAATAACTGTCATGCATAGGAATAAAACATAGTGAGATTATGTAAGGAGTGCATGCAGAAATCCAGAGTGATGGTAGCAACTTGTGGATATACCCAAAACCAATAATAGCAGGCAGATAATGGCTTCAGTTAAAAATACAGATAATGGCTTCTTTACTGTTTGTTTCCCACCCAACATGAAACTCATAGTAGACACCAGAGATTAACCAGATAGTAGATAGATACTATTGATTGCGGCCCCGATATGTACCCCACAACCATTTAGAAACTCAAGTTTGACCATTAGTTTGGAGCTGACTCAGAGTCTAATCGGTGAACAGGATAATAAAGTAGCATGTAATATTAAGCGATGCATAACGTAAGCAGACACGAAAGAGTGCGACCTCTCTTGCGGACCCGTGTAGTCCTCGAGGTCATCTGCTTGGTTTATGATGTTAATGAAGTTGTCATGGTTGCCGGCGGCGGGGAAGAAGATCTGAGGTGAAAGTGCTAGTATTCGACTAGAGGGGGGGGGGTGAATAGGCGATTTTATGAAAGTCTTCAAAACAGGGGTGATTTGAAGACAAACATTAGAAATGAACCTATTGACATACAGCGGAAGGTAGACTACACTAGACAAGACATAGTGTAAGTGCATCTAGTGCCACCCCTAGTTGGTTTTGGAGTATTGACGACAAACTTGGTTGAGGGATTAATGTGTTTGTGAGAATTGCAGGATAACATAGGTAGTAGTCCCATATTGATTTGGTTTACCTACCAGAGATGACCCCTAAAAATGTGTGAAGACATTGAAGACAATGGTGGTCTGTGAAGACATTCACATTGAAGACTATGACAGGAGAAGAAATCGCGTGAAGACTATGGAGTGCGGAGACATAGTTGTTTCGTAGTTTCCTTTTCTTCTTTGTTGAGTCATAGGAACCACCATACTATTAAGTGGGGTCCAAGTGAATAAAGTAAGAGTGACCGATGTGATGCTCAACCAAAACCTATGTCTTCGAGCGAAGACAATGAGAGCAAATCTTATCCAGAGCTAGATGAGTCAGCTTGGCTTGTAGCCCAAGCTAAGCTGTCACATGTGTTTGAAATCTGATCGTTGGACACATGTCAGTTCCTTAGTGACCCAGGGTCATTTTGGACAAATCAGGTCGGGTTGCCTCCTAGCTATAAATAGCCCACCCCCTACACCATAAATTGGTGGCTGCTCAGAGTTTGTGCACGACTTTTGTCGTTTGAGAGCAACCCACCTCCGAAGCCTTTGAGAGAGAATCCTTGTGAGGACAAAGCCCAAAACACCCAGAGCCAAAGAGTGTTAGGCATCACTGAAGTCTTTCTGTCTGCGTGATCTGAAGAATTATTGGACATGAGGATTGTGAATCCTCCAGCTAGTTAGGCAGCGCGTTCTGAGCATCCAAGAGTCATTGTGGATTGCCGGTGAACGAAGTCTGTGAAGGTTTGGAAGTCTCCCTTGAAGACTTACCAGAGTGATTGGGCGAGGACTAAGTGTTCTTAGCTCAAGGGGAATAAGGTGAAGACGCGGTCTTCTAAGTTGAATCTCAGCCTCCCTAACCAGACGTACAGTTTTCATAGCAACTGGAGCTGGTCCAACAAATCCCTTGTCCTCTCCGAGCAACTGGTCCTATCCTACCTCTCTTGCCTTACTTATAGTTTGGCTTCGTGAAGTCTTTTCCTACTTGCCTGATCTGTTTGACTTCACTGAGTGAAGACTGTTGTCTGTTTGGCTTCATACTATCTTCCATCCTGATCCATTCTACTTAGCTACTAATAGTCTTCGTGCTTTCACTTCATTGCTTACTTGACTATGGCTTGTCTAGTGTAGTCTACCTTCCACTGCATATCAATAGGGTCATTTCTATCGTTTGTCTTCAAAACACCCATGTTTTGAAGACTTTCATAAAAGGCGCCTTTCACCCCTCATCTAGTCGAATACTAGCACTTTCAATTGGTATCCGAGCAAGGTGCTCCCTTGTTCTGTGTGATTCGGTTTAACCACCTGAAGTTTAGCTATGTCGACTGCAAGGATAATCAAAGTCTCTGCTGCGTGCCCTGTCATTGATGGCACTGATTACCCCTATTGGAAGAATAAGATGCGCATGCATCTTGAAGCCATTGACGTCAATCTCTGGTATGTTGTCAAGAACGGCGTTCCCAAGACTGGTGAAGGTGTCACTCCTGCTGATGTCAAGAAGTTTGTGCAACTGGACTCAACTGCCAAGAACATTATCTGTGGTCATCTAACCAAGGGGCAGTATGGTCGTGTGAGTGCTTTGGAAACTTCAAAGCTGGTCTGGGACTGACTCTCCAAGGTCAATGAAGGCGTCTCAACATAGAGAGATTCAAGGATCAGTGTTCTTCGCAATCTCTTCAACTGATTCAAGAGAAATGACAATGAGAATGTCCAGCTCACATTTGATCGCCTCACTGATATCACCAATGAGCTTCATGCACTCTGCGCCACTGAGATCACCAAGCACGAAATCGTCAAGACACTTCTGACATCTCCCGACAGCTCATTTGGCACCCTGGCCCTGATGATTCAAGAGCGCCCTGACTTCAAGATTCTCAATCCGTCTAACATACTTAAGAGGCTCAACACACATGAGTTCCAGCTATCTGAGAAAAGAGATATATATGGTCCCAACTATGGTCGTACTCGCGCTTTGAAGGCAAAGGCCGTCTCCTCATCTGAAGAAGAATCTGACTGTAGTTCTGGTGATCCTGAAGACATTGGAAAGGAGCTCATTATGCTTGTGAAGAAGTTCCAGAAGTTCACCTAGAAGAAAGACTTCAGAAAGTCTTCAAGATCCAGCTTAAGGAATGATGAAGCTTCCTCTCGTGATCACAAGAAAAGAACCTGTCACAAGTGCAAGAAACCTGGTCACTACATCTCTGAGTGTCCATAGTGGGACAACGAGACAAAGAAGAAGAAGAAGAGCAAGGAATATGATTCTGATAACAAGAATAAGAAGAAATCCTCAAAGTCTTCTTCCAAGTCCTCATCGAAGTCTTCTTCACACAAGAAGAGCTCATCTGGCAAGGCTCATGCTTTTGTTGGCAAGGAGATGGATTCAGAGGAGGAGTCTGCATGTGAGGAGGTAGAGGTGGAGTCTGAAGAGGAATCTGATTCTAGAGTAGCAAGCCTAGCTCTAGCTTCTGCATACGTTGCCAAGTCCATCTTCAACACTGAAGACAATGGCCTCGTCACCAATGCTGATGCCAAGGATGAGGATGATTCTGCTCCCACCTACTGCTTCATGGCACGTGGTGCCAAGGCTATGACACCTCAAGCTTCATAATGGATTATGGATAGTGGTTGCACCAACCACATGACTGGTGATCGAAGTCTTCTGATGGATTCAACTCTTTGAAGAAGATAAGAGTCATATCACATTTGCTGACACTGGTAAAAGTAAGGTATTGGGTCTTGGTAGAGTTGCAATCTCAAAGGATCAACACATGGATAAAGTGATGCTTGTTGAATCCCTTGGTTTCAACTTAATGTCTATATCATTCCTATGTGATTTGAACATGATTGTGATATTTGGAAAATATCGTTGCCTTGTTCTTATGGAATCTGAAAAATCTCTAGTCTTTGAAGGGTATCGAAAAGATGATCTGTATATGGTAGATTTCTCAGCAGGACCACTGTTGGGGAACGTTGCATAAAATAAAAATTTTCCTACGATCACCAAGATCAATCTATGAGTTCATCTAGCAACGAGAGATAGGAGTGCATCTACATACCCTTGTAGATCGCGAGCGGAAGCGTTCAAGAGAACGGGGTTGAGGGAGTCGTACTCGTCGTGATCCAAATCACCGAAGATCCTAGCGCCGAACGGACGACACCTCCGCGTTCAACACACGTACGGTCAGCGTGACGTCTCCTCCTTCTTGATCCAGCAAGGGGGAAGGAGAGGTTGATGAAGATCCAGCAGCACGACGGCGTGGTGGTGGATGCAGCAGGGTTCCGGCAGGGCTTCGCTAAGCGACTATGGGAGGAGGAGGTGTAGCAAGGGGGGTAGGGAGGTGCCAGATGTCAGGGTGCGGCTGGCCTCCCACCCCCCTCTTTATATAGGGACCCCAGGGGGGGGGGGGCGCCGGCCCTAGGAGATGGGATCTCCTAGGGGGGGCGGCGGCCAAGGGGGGAGACTTGCCCCCCAAGGCAAGTGGAGGCGCCCCCTCCCCTAGGGTTCCCAAACCTAGGTGCAGAGGGGGGCCAGGGGGGCGCACCAGCCCACCAGGGGCTGGTTCCCCTCCCACTTCAGCCCATGGGGCCCTCCGGGATGGGTGGCACCACCCGGTGGACCCCCGAGACCCTTCCGGTGGTTCCGGTACAATACCGGTGAACCCCAAAACTTTCCCGATGGCCGAAACTCGACTTCCCATATATAATTCTTTACCTCCGGACCATTCCAGAACTCCTCGTGACGTCCGGGATCTCATCCGGGACTCCGAACAACTTTCGGTTTGCTGCATACTAATATCTTTACAACCCTAGCGTCACCGAACCTTAAGTGTGTAGACCCTACGGGTTCGGGAGACACGCAGACATGACCGAGACTTCTCTTCGGTCAATAACCAACAGCGGGATCTGGATACCATGTTGGCTCCCACATGCTCCTTGATGATCTCATCGGATGAACCACGATGTCGAGGATTCAAGCAACCCCGTATACGATTCCCTTTGTCAATCGGTACGTTACTTTCCCGAGATTTGATCGTCGGTATCCCAATACCTTGTTCAATCTCATTACCGGCAAGTCACTTTACTCGTACCGTAATGCATGATCCCGTGACCAGACACTTGGTCACTTTGAGCTCATTATGATGATGCATTACCGAGTGGGCCCAGAGATACCTCTCTGTCATACGGAGTGACAAATCCCAGTCTCGATCCGTGTCAACCCAATAGACACTTTCGGAGATACCTGTAGTGCACCTTTATAGCCACCCAGTTACGTTGTGACGTTTGGTACACCCAAAGCACTCCTACGGTATCCGGGAGTTACACGATCTCATGGTCTAAGGAAAAGATACTTGACATTGGAAACGCTCTGGCAAACGAACTACACGTTCTTTGTGCTATGCTTAGGATTGGGTCTTGTCCATCACATCATTCTCCTAATGATGTGATCCTGTTATCAATGACATCCAATGTCCATAGTCAGGAAAGCATGACTATCTGTTGATCAACGAGCTAGTCAACTAGAGGCTCACTAGGGACATATTGTGGTCTATGTATTCACACGTGTATTATGATTTCCGGATAATACAATTATAGCATGAATAAAAGACAATTATCATGAACAAGGAAATACAATAATAATCCTTTTATTATTGCCTCTAGGGCATATTTCCAATAGTCTCCCACTTGCACTAGAGTCAATAATCTAGTTACATTGTGATGAATCGAACACCCATAGAGTTCTGGTGTTGATCATGTTTTGCTCGCGGAAGAGGTTTAGTCAACGGATCTGCGACATTCAGATCCGTATGTACTTTGCAAATATCTATGTCTCCATCTTGAACATTTTCACGGATGGAGTTGAAACGATGCTTGATGTGCCTGGTCTTCTTGTGAAACCTGGGCTCCTTGGCAAAGGCAATAGCTCCAGTGTTGTCACAGAAGAGAGTGATTGGCCCCGACGCATTGGGTATGACTCCTAGGTCGGTGATGAACTCCTTCACCCAAATTGATTCATGCGCTGCCTCCGAGGCTGCCATGTACTCCGCTTCACCTGTAAATCCCGCCACGACGCTCTGCTTGCAGCTGCACCAGCTTACTGCCCCACCATTCAACATATACACGTATCCGGTTTGTGACTTAGAGTCATCCATATCTGTGTCGAAGCTAGCGTCGACGTAACCCTTTACGACGAGCTCTTCGTCACTTCCATAAACGAGAAACATGTCCTTTGTCCTTTTCAGGTACTTCAGGATATTCTTGACCGCTGTCCAGTGTTCCTTGCCGGGATTACTTTGGTACCTTCCTACCAAACTTACGACAAGGTTTACATCAGGTCTGGTACACAGCATGGCATACATAATAGATCATATGGCTGAGGCATAGGGGATGACACTCATCTCTTCTTTATCTTTTGCCGTGGTCGGGCATTGAGCCGAGCTCAATCTCACACCTTGCAATACAGGCAAGAACCCTTTCTTGGACTGATCCATATTGAACTTCTTCAATATCTTATCAAGGTATGTGCTTTGTGAAAGACCTATGAGGCGTCTTGATCTATCCCTATAGATCTTGATGCCTAATATATAAGCAGCTTCTCCAAGGTCCTTCATTGAAAAACACTTATTCAAGTATGCCTTAATGCTGTCCAAAAGTTATATATCATTTCCCATCAAAAGTATGTCATCTACATATAATATGAGAAATGCTACAGAGCTCCCACTCACTTTCTTGTAAACGCAGGCTTCTCCATAAGTCTGCATAAATCCAAACGCTTTGATCATCTCATTAAAGCGAATGTTCCAACTCTGAGATGCTTGCACCAGCCCATAAATGGATCGCTGGAGCTTGCATACCTTGTTAGCATTCTTAGGATCGACAAAACCTTCCGGCTGCATCATATACAGTTCTTCCTTAAGATAGCCGTTAAGGAATGCTGTTTTGACGCCCATCTGCCATATCTCATAATCATAGTATGCGGCAATTGCTAACATGATTCGGACGGACTTCAGCTTCGCTACGGGAGAGAAAGTCTCATCGTAGTCAACCACTTGAACTTGCCGATAACCCTTAGCAACAAGTCGAGCTTTATGGATGGTAATATTACCATCCGCGTCCGTCTTCTTCTTAAAGATCCATTTGTTTTCTATCGCTCGTCGATCATCAGGCAAGTCTGTCAAAGTCCATACTTTGTTTTCATACATGGATTCTATCTCGGATTGCATGGCCTCAAGCCATTTGTTGGAATCTGGGCCCGCCATCACTTCTTCATAGTTCGAAGGTTCACCGATGTCCAACAACATGATTTCCAGGACAGGGTTGCCATACCACTCTGGTGTGGAACTTGTCCTTGTGGACCTATGAAGCTCAGTAGCAACTTGATCTGAAGTACCTTCATCATCACATTAATTTCCTCTCCAGTCGGTGTAGGCACCACAGGAACATTTCCTGAGCTGCACTACTTTCCGGTTCAAGAGGTAGTACTTCATGGAGTTCTACTTTCCTCCCACTTACTCCTTTCGAGAGAAACTCTTTTTCCAGAAAGGATCCGTTCTTGGCAACAAAGATCTTGCTCCCGGATCTAAGGTAGAAGGTGTACCCAATGGTTTCCTTGGGGTATCCTATGAAGACGCATTTTTTCGACTTGGGTTCTAGCTTTTCAGGTTGAAGTTTCTTGACATAAGCATCGCATCCCCAAACTTTTAGAAATGACAACTTAGGTTTCTTCCCAAACCATAATTCATACGGTGTCGTCTCAATGGATTTAGACGGAGCCCTATTTAAAGTGAATGTAGCTGTCTCTAGAGCGTATCCCCAAAATGATAGCGGTAAATCGGTAAGAGACATCATAGATCACACCATATCCAATAGAGTGTGATTACGATGTTCGGACACACCGTTATGCTGAGGTGTTCCAGGCGGCGTGATTTGTGAAACGATTCCACATTTCCTTAAGTGCGTACCAAATTCGTGACTTAAATATTCTCCTCCACAATCTGATCATAAGAACTTTATCTTTCGGTCACGTTGATTCTCTACCTCATTCTGAAATTCCTTGAACTTTTCAAAGGTCTCAGACTTGTGTTTCATCAAGTAGACATACCCATATCTACTCAAGTCATCAGTGAGAGTGAGAACATAACGATATCCTCCGCGAGCCTCAACGCTCATTGGACCACACACATTGGTATGTATGATTTCCAATAAGTTGGTTGCTCGCTCCATTGTTCTGGAGAACGGAGTCTTGGTCATTTTGCCCATGAGGCATGGTTCGCATGTGTCAAATGATTCATAATCGAGAGACTCTAAAAGTCCATCAGCATGGATCTTCTTCATGCGCTTGACACCAATGTGACCAAGGAGGTAGTGCCACAAGTATATGGGACTATGTTATCAACTTTACATCTTTTGGTATTCACACTATGAATATGTGTAACATTACGTTCGAGATTCATTAAGAATAAACCATTGACCATCGGGGCATGACCATAAAACATATCTCTCATATAAATAGAACAACCATTATTCTTGGATTTAAATGAGTAGCCATCTCACATCAAACGAAATACAGATACAATGTTCATGCTCAAACTTGGCACTAAATAACAATTATTGAGGTTTAAAACTAATCCCGTAGGTAAATGTAGAGGTAGCGTGCCGACGGCGATCACATCGACCTTGGAACCATTCCCGACGCGCATCGTCACCTCGTCCTTCGTCAGTCTCCGCTTATTCCGCAGCTCCTGCTGTGAGTTACAAATATGAGCAACGGCACCGGTATCAAATACCCAGGAGTTACTACGAGTACTGGTAAGGTACACATCAATTACATGTATATGAAATATACCTTTAGTGTTGCCGGCCTTCTTGTCCGCTAAGTATTTGGGGCAGTTCCGCTTCCAGTGACCCTTCCCTTTGCAATAAAAGCACTCAGTCTCAGGCTTGGTTCCATTCTTTGACTTCTTCCCGACAACTAGCTTACCGGGCGCGGCAACATCTTTGCCGTCCTTCTTGAAGTTCTTCTTACCCTTGCCCTTCTTGAACTTAGTGGTCTTATTGACCATCAACACTTGATGTTCTTTCTTGATTTCAACCTCTGCTAACTTCAGCATTGAAAATACTTCAGGAATGGTCTTCACCATCCCCTGCATATTGTAGTTCAGCACAAAGCTCTTGTAGCTCGGTGGGAGCGACTGAAGGATTCTGTCAATGATCGCCTCGTCCAGGAGGTTGATCTCCAGCTGGGACAGGCGGTTGTGCAACCCAGACATTTTGAGTATGTGCTCACTGACAGAACTATTTTCCTCCATCTTACAACTATAGAACTTGTCGGAGACTTCATATCTCTCAACCCGGGCATGAGCTTGGAAAACCATTTTCAGCTCCACGGACATCTCATATGCTCCGTGTTGCTCAAAACGCTTTTGGAGCCCCGGTTCTAAGCTGTAAAGCATGCCGCACTGAACGAGGGAGTAATCATCAGCACGTGACTGCCAAGCGTTCATAACGTCTTGGTTGTCTGGGATGGGTGCTTCACCTAGCGGTCCTTCTAGGACATATGCTTTCTTGGCAGCTATGAGGATGATCCTCAGGTTCTGGACCCAGTCCGTATAGTTGCGACCATCATCTTTTAGCTTGGTTTTCTCTAGGAACGCGTTGAAGTTCATGTTGACATGAGCATTGGCCATTTGATCTACAAGACATATTTTGCAAAGATTTTAGACTAAGTTCATGATAATTAAGTTCATCTAATCAAATTATTTAATGAACTCCCACTCAGATTTGACATCCCTCTAGTCATCTAAGTGTTACATGATCCGAGTCGACTAGGCCGTGTACGATCATCATGTGAGACGGACTAGTCATCATCGGTGAACATCTCCATGTTTATCGTATCTTCCATACGACTCATGTTCGACCTTTCGGTCTCTGTGTTGCGAGGCCATGTCTGTACATGCTAAGCTCGTCAAGTTAACCTAAGTGTTTTGCATGTGTAAAACTGTCTTACACCCGTTGTATGTGAACGTAGGAATCTATCACACTCGATCATCACGTGGTGCTTCGAAACGACGAACTTTAGCAACGGCGCACAGTTAGGGGGAACACTTTCTTGAAATTATTATGAGGGACCATCTTATTTACTACCGTCGTTCTAAGTAAACAAGATGCATAAACATAATAAACATCACATGCAATTAAATAGTAGTGACATGATATGGCCAATATCATATAGCTCCTTTGATCTCCATCTTCGGGGCTCCATGATCATCTTCGCCACCGGCATGACACCATGATCTCCATCATCGTGTCTCCATGAAGTTGCTCGCCAACTATTACTTCTACTACTATGGCTAACGGTTTAGCAATAAAGTAAAGTAATTACATGGCGTTAAATCATTGACACGCAGGTCATACAATAATTAAGACAACTCCTATGGCTCCTGCCGTTTGTCATACTCATCGACATGCAAGTCGTGATTCCTATTAAAAGAACATGATCTCATACATCACAATATATCATTCATCATTCATCACAACTTCTGGCCATATCACATCACAAAGCAATTGCTGCAAAAACAAGTTAGACGTCCTCTAATTGTTGTTGCATCTTTTATGTGGCTGCAATAGGGTTCTAGCAAGAACGTTTTCTTACCTACGATAAAGCCACAACGTGATTTGTCAACTTCTATTTACCCTTCATGACCCTTTTCATTGAATCTGCTCCAACTAAAGTGGGAGAGACAGACACCCGCTAGCCACCTTATGTATCTAGTGCATGTCAGTCGGTGGAACTTGTCTCACGTAAGCGTACGTGTAAGGTCGGTCTGGGCCGCTTCATCCCACAATACCGCTGAAGCAAAATAAGACTAGTAGTGGCAAGAAAGTTGACAACATCTACGCCCACAACAGATTTGTGTTCTACTCGTGCAATAGAGAACTACACATAGACCTAGCTCATGATGCCACTGTTGGGGAACGTTGCATAAAATAAAAAATTTCCAACATTCACCAAGATCAATCTATGAGTTCATATAGCAACGAGAGAGAGGAGTGCATCTACATACCCTTGTAGATCGCGAGCGGAAGTGTTCAAGAGAACGGGGTTGAGGGAGTCGTACTCGTCGTGATCCAAATCACCGGAGATCATAGCGCTGAATGGACGACACCTCCATGTTAAACACATGTACGGTCAGCGTGACGTCTCCTCCTTCTTGATCCAGCAAGGGGGAAGGAGAGGTTGATGAAGATCCAGCAGGACAGCAACGTGGTGGTGGATGCAGCTGGGTTCGGGCAGGGCTTCACCAAGCGACTACGGGAGGAGAAGGTGTAGCAAGGGGGGTAGGGAGGCGCCAGATCTCAGGGTGCGGCTGCCCTCCCACCCCCCTCTTTATATAGGGACCCCAGGGGGGCGCCGGCCCTAGGAGATGGGATCTCCTAGGGGGGGCGGCGGCCAAGGGGGGAGACTTTCCCCCCAAGGCAAGTGGAGGCGCCCCCTCCCCTAGGGTTCCCAACCCTAGGCGCAGAGGGTGGCCCAGGGGGGCGCACCAGCCCACCAGGGGCTGGTTCCCCTCCCACTTCAGCCCATGGGGCCCTCCGGGATGGGTGGCCCCACCCGGTGGACCCCCGGGACCCTTCCGGTAGCCCCGGTACAATACCGGTGAACCCCGAAACTTTCCCGATGGCCGAAACTCGACTTCCCATATATAATTCTTTACCTTCGGACCATTCATGAACTCCTCGTGACGTCCCGGATCTCATCCGGGACTCCGAACAACTATCGGTTTGCTACATACTAATATCTTTACAACCCTAGTGTCACCGAACCTTAAGTGTGTAGACCCTACGGGTTCAGGAGACACGCAGACATGACCGAGACTACTCTCCGTTCAATAACCAACAGCGGGAACTGGATACCCATGTTGGTTCCCACATGCTCCTCGATGATCTCATCGGATGAACCACGATGTCGAGGATTCAAGCAACCCCGTATACAATTCCCTTTGTCAATCAGTATGTTACTTGCCCGAGATTCGATCGTCGGTATCCCAATACCTTGTTCAATCTCGTTACCGGCAAGTCGCTTTACTCGTATCGTAATGCATGATCCCATGACCAGACACTTGGTCACTTTGAGCTCATTATGATGATGCATTACCGAGTGGGCCCAGAGATACCTCTCCGTCATACGGAGTGACAAATCCCAGTCTCGATCCGTGTCAACCCAACAGACACTTTCGGAGATACCTGTAGTGCACCTTTATAGCCACCCAGTTATGTTGTGACGTTTGGTACACCCAAAGCACTCCTACGGTATCCGAGAGTTACACGATCTCATGGTCTAAGGAAAAGATACTTGACATCGGAAAAGCTCTAGCAAACGAACTACACGATCTTTGTGCTATGCTTAGGATTGGGTCTTGTCCATCACATCATTCTTCTAATGATGTGATCCCGTTATCAATGACATCCAATGTCCATAGTCAGGAAACCATGACTATCTGTTGATCAACGAGCTAGTCAACTAGAGGCTCACTAGGGACATATTGTGGTCTATGTATTCACACGTGTATTATGATTTTCGGATAATACAATTATAGCATGAATAAAAGACAATTATCATGAACAAGAAAATATAATAATAACCCTTTTATTATTGCCTCTAGGGCATATTTCCAACAACCACAACTAGCCGTATGTCTTCTAGCAAAAGCTTCACAGTGCTGGTTCTGGCATCGGATGCTAGGACATGCGAGCATGTGGAACTTGTACACTCTCGCAAAGAAGAAGCATGTCGTGGGCATCGAAGGCGTCAAGTTCAAGAAAGACCATCTGTGTGGTGCCTGTGAAGCTGGGAAGATGACTAGGGCCAAGCATCCCTCGAAGACAATCATGACGACATCTCAACCCTTCGAGTTGCTTCACATGGACTTATTCGGCCCTACTCATTACTCTACTCTTACTACCACGGCTTGTCTCTATGGTTTCGTTATTGTTGATGATTACTCAAGATATACCTAGGTGCATATAATTCTCTATAAGACTGAAGTCCAGGATGTCTTCAGACGCTTCGCCAATCGTGCTATGACGAACTATGATGTCAAGATCAAGCACATCAGAAGTGACAATGGCACATAATTCAAGAACACCGGCCTCGACACTTACCTTGATACACTGGGCATCACTCATGAGTTTTCTACTCCCTACACACCTCAACAGAATGGCATCATGGAGTGCAAGAACAGAATCCTCATCGAGATGGCTTGAATGATGCTAGATGAGTACAAGACTCCAAGGAAGTTTTGGCCTGAAGCCGTTGCCACTGCATGCCTTATCATCAACCGAGTTTATCTTCACAAGCTTCTAAAGAAGACATCATATGAGCTGCTAACTGGTAAGAAACCAAACGTCAGTTACTTTAGAGTATTTGGTGCTAGGTGATGGATCAAGGATCCACATCACACTTCAAAATTTGCACCGAAAGCACATGAAGGTTTTATGCTTGGATACGGAAAGGATTCGCACTCTTACAGAGTCTTCAACCTCTTTCACTATAAAGTGGTTGAAACTGTGGATGTGCGGATCGATGAGACTAATGGCTCGCAAAGAGAGCACCTGCCAAATGTGCTAGATGATGTTCCTCCTAGTGAATCTATAAAGCTCATGGGTACTGGTGAGATCATACCGTCCGAAGCTCAGGCTGAAGATGAACTCATCATTGCACCAAGTCAACCTGAAGATAATGCTCAGCCTGAAGTCAATGCTGAAGCTGAAGACAATGATCTGCATGGGGAAAATCTTCATCCAATACATCCCCGTGTTGCAAATGAAGTACAGATTGAGAAGATAATTGATAGCATCAATGCACCTGGTCCACTCACTCGTTCAAGAGCAACACAATTGGCAAATTTCTGTGGGCACTTTGCATTTCTCTCTATATCCGAACCCAAGAAAGTTGATGAAGCCTTTATGGAACTTGAATGGATTCAAGCCATGCAAGAAGAGCTTCATCAGTTCGAGCTGAATAATGTCTGGGAACTAGTCAAGCGTCCTGATCCTCGCAAGCATATCATTGGCACCAAATGGATCTATCGCAATAAGATGAACATGGTCAAGTTGTCAGAAACAAGGATCGTCTGGTTGCTCAAGGTTACACTCAAATAGAAGGGATTGACTTCGATGAAACATTTGCTCTCGTGGCAAGACTTGAAGCCATTCGCATACTGCTTGCTTATGCCAACCATCACAACATCCTTCTGTACCAAATGGATGTGAAGAGTGCCTTTCTCATTGGCAAGATTGAAGAATAAGTGTATGTTGCACAACCACCTAGCTTTGAAGATCCAAAACATCCTGATACGGTGTACAAGCTCAACAAGGCATTGTATGGCCTCAAACAAGCTCCTCGCGCTTGGTATGACATGCTCAAAGACTTCTTGAAGAGCAAAGGCTTCAAACCTGGTTCTCTTGACCCAACACTCTTCATGAAATCATACGACAGTGAACTGTTTGTGTGCCAAATCTATGTGGATGACATTATCTTTGGCTGCACCGACAAGAGATACAATGATGAGTTTGGGCACATGATGCAAGAGCAATATCAAATGTCCATGATGGGTGAGCTGAAGTTCTTCCTTGGTCTTCAAATCCGTCAGCAGAGAAATGGCATCTTCATGTCACAAGAGAAATACCTCAAAGATTGCGTGGAGAAGTTTGGAATGCAAGACTGCAAAGGATACACGATGCCAATGCCAACCAAAAGTCATCTGGGTCCTGACGACAATGGTAAAGAGTTCGATCAAAAGGTATACTGCTCCATGATTGGTTCCTTACTTTACTTATGTGCATCTAGGCCAGATATAATGCTTAGCGTTTGCATGTGTGCCCGATTCCAAGCGGCACCAAAGGAGTCGCATCACCTAGCGGTGAAGCGAATTCTTTGATATTTGGCTTACACCCCAATGATAGGATTATGGTATCGAAAGGGCTCAACATTGATCTGTTTGGGTATTCTGATGTTGATTATGCTGGTGACAAGTTTGATCGCAAATCCACCTAAGGAACATGTCACTTTCTCGGTCGATCACTTGTCTGTTGGTCTTCAAAGAAGCAGAATTGTGTGTCACTCTCCACTGCTGAATCTGAATACATTGCTGCTGGATCGTGCTGTGCTCAGCTTCTATGGATGAAGCAAACTCTCAAGGACTATGGCATCAACATGAAGAATGTGCCACTCTTCTGTGACAATGAAAGCGCCATCAAGCTTTCCAAGAATCCAGTTCAGCACTCGAAGACAAAGCACATTCAGAGCCGTCATCACTTTCTCAGAGATCATGTCAACAAGGAAGACATTGATATCATTCACATCAACACTGAAGAGCAATTGGCAGATATCTTCACTAAGCCCTTGGATGAGAAAAGGTTTTGCAATCTGCGGTGTGAGCTAAATATCTTAGAATCCTTGAATTTCCTGTGAATGGACACACATCCTAATGCTTATGCATGTTGACGACTTAGATGTGCAACACACAAAGTAATGTCTATCTTCGATTGATGAAGACTTACCCTCTGAGTGTGAATACATTAATGTGGAAATTGACTTCGGAGCGCCATGATAATTGTGCAACGTGTCTGGGTATAATACTTCCTATACGGTGGGTAACGTCACCACCAAATTCTTATTGATTTGTCTTCATGATTTATCTTCACAATGTTGATTTGGTTCATATACACATATATATTTGTGTTCTGTCCTCTACAACATTCACTTATAGCTATGTCTTCACTCTTGAATCTTTTGATCTAAGTGAATGTGATCGGACCCTAACCTGTTCTATGCTTCTACCTCAACTCTATCTGTCCAAATCATATGCATTCTATTGAAACCTGTCGATTGTCTTCTCCGAGTCCTTGTCAGCAAAGGACAATTTGACAAACATTTAATCTGTTTATAATGTTGCATCCTTATTGCCTGAAAACCAGAGAAGCCGGAACGACTACCCGACAATCCAGGCGTGCGTGGGAACATGGAACAACTTCCAATGTGTTGCATGTTTGCCACGTGTCCCTCAGATGTGAACCGCTAGGGGCACCTGCGTAATTGCGTTGTGCCATACCTTTCCTTATAAATTCACATCACATCGCAGTCAAAATCATTCTCCCACCTCTACACCTCGCAAAAACCCTAGCGCCACCGCTAGCTCTTGATGACACCGGTGACAAAGCGCTTAGCTGCTGCGACCTCACCGCCGCTGTCCTCACGCCGGCTGCCCACCTCGTCTTCTCCGCCGCCGCCGTAGGAGTATTCCGTCTCCAAGTTAGGGCACAGGAGATTGAATTGCTCGGCCTCCTACTCCGTTCCGTCTAGCAGTTCTTCATGTGGTAATTAAAACTTACTTTCTATTGCCTTTTTGATCCGATAGATTCATCCTTCTCTACCAAAAGTGGTTTCTATGCCTACAAAATTGAATCTATCCTGTTCTGCATCTCATATCATGCCTAGTATATTCACTTATGCTTCACAACAAGTTAGATTCCTCACTCGTACATATTCTTGGATTCATACAAATCTGGAACCAACTCTCAACAAATAAGTGAATGTCTTTGCGTTATGAGGTCAATATCTTCAAACTAATTTATCTTCAAAATCTTCTGAGAATGCATATGAACTCTTCCGCTTCCCTCGCACCTCTAATGCTATCATAGGTACATGTCCGTGGGAGAATCCCTTGGTTCTCATAGTCTGCATTCATTTGCAGAATTCTTACAATGTCACGTCAATTCTCCTGAAGCCAGTTCATGTCTGATCAACCATTGGAAGCCTTTGCAAGTTCTGAAGCCATTCAGTGTAAACTTCATGGCCACAAAAAAGTCAGCAAGAAAGGGCGGCAAACAGCGCCATGGGAATACATCCAAAGATTTGCCACCTGATCTGTATGAAATGTACAAGATAGACCCTGAAGAAACCTATGGTGAATGCAAAACTCGAATCCAATGGATTCGAAGATATTGGGCAGAGGAATGGTTTAAGTACATATTCGTCACTGCTGAGTATGCTGAGAAGAATGCCATCAAGAGACCTTGGGGAGATATCTTATACAAAAATCTTCAACCCAAGTCCCAGTCCGTAGCCATTGATCAAGGCTTCTACCCTTGCATGGTTCGAGGACTGAAGCCAGATAATACTGACCCATCATCTGTGTTATGGTGTCGTGAAGACAATATGTTCAAGCGCAACTTCAAGTTTGCCAAGGATTCTGCTGTGAAGAACAAGAAAGATCTGGGAGTTAATTTCAATCCAGGCCCATTGTCACCAAGGGTAGATGGCACATGCGATGCCAATCCCAATGTCATCAGGCCCTTTGGAAGTTTTGACGGCCTCCTCTCTCACATCGCAGTTCAGAGGGCCACTTTGGATCAATCTGATGATGACGCTGATACTGATGAAGCGCCTGCTCCACCTAAGCCACAGAAGCAGAAGAAAATTAAGGCTTCAAGGCCCTCTGCTGCACCACGCGCTTCGCATGTGAAGCCATTGGCAACTGATACGTCTCTGCTACGTCTTGAGCTAGCGTTGGTTTTCCCCGAAGAGGAGAGGGTGATGCAACAAGTGTAGCGCAAGTATTTCCCTCAGTTTTGAGAACCAAGGTATCAATCCAGTAGGAGGCTCCTCAAAAGTCCCACGCACCTACACAAACAAACTGAGAACTCGCAACCAACGCAATAAAGGGGTTGTCAATCCCTTCACGGCCACTTACGAAAGTGAGATCTAAAAGAGATAGTAATATATTTTTGGTATTTTGTAGTATAGATGCAAAAAGTAAAGATGCAAATAAAGGTAGATTGAAAGAAAATGTGATAAGATATAGACCTGAGGGCCATAGGTTTCACTAGAGGCTTCTCTCGAGATAGCATAAGTATTACGGTGGGTGAACAAATTACTGTCGAGCAATTGATAGAAAAGTGCATAGTTATGAGATTATCTAGGCATGATCATGTATATAGGCATCACGTCCATAACAAGTAGACCGACTCCTGCCTGCATCTACTACTATTACTCCACACATCGACCGACTCCTGCTTCCATCTAGAGTATTAAGTTCATAAGAACAAAGCAACGCATTAAGCAAGATGACATGATGTAGAGGGATAAATTCATGCAATATGATATAAACCCCATCTTGTTATCCTCGATGGCAACAATACAATACGTGTCTTGCAACCCTTTCTGTCACTGGGTAAGAACACCGCAAGATTGAACCCAAAGCTAAGCACTTCTCCCATGGCAAGAAAGATCAATCTAGTAGGCCAAACCAAACTGATAATTCGAAGAGACTTGCAAAGATAACTAATCATACATAAAAGAATTAAGAGAAGATTCAAATATTATTCATAGATAAACTTGATCATAAACCCACAATTCATCAGATCTCGACAAACACACCACAAAAAGAGATTACATCGAATAGATCTCCACAAGAGAGGGGGAGAACATTGTATTGAGATCCAAAAAGAGAGAAGAAGCCATCTAGCTAATAACTATGGACCCATAGGTCTGTGGTAAACTACTCACAACTCATTGGAGGGGCAAGGATGTTGATGTAGCGGCCCTCCATGGTCGATTCCCCCTCCGGCAGAGTGCCGACGAAGGCTCCAAGAAGAGATCTCGCGGATACAAAATGTTACGGCGGTGGAAATTGTGTTTCGTGGTGCTCCTGGATGTTTTCGGGGTACGTAGGTATACATAGGAGGAAGAAGTACGTCGGTGGCCGCCCGAGGGGCCCACGAGACAGGGGGCGCGCCCTATAGGGCGGGGGCGCGACCCCCTATCTCGTGGGGTCCTCAGGAGCTTCTTGACTTGCACTCCAAGCTCTCTGGATCACGTTCGTTCCAAAAATCATGCTCCCGAAGTTTTCATTCCGTTTGGACTCTGTTTGATATTCCTTTTCTTCGAGATACTGAAATAGGCAAAAAAATAACAATATGGGCTGGGCCTCCGGTTAGTAGGTTAGTGCCAAAAATGATATAAATTTGTAAAATAAAGCCCATAAACATCCAAAAGGGGTAATATAATAGCATGGAACAATCAAAAATTATAGATACATTGAAGACGTATCAAGCATCCCCAAGCTTAATTCCTGCTCGTCCTCGAGTAGGTAAATGATAAAAAGAGAATTTTTGATGTCGAATGCTACCTAGCATAATTCATGATGTAATTTTCTTTATTGTGGCATGAATGTTCAGATCCAAATGATTCAAAATAAAAGTTCATATTGATAAAAGAAATAGTAACACTTCAAGCATACTAATCAAAGTAATCATGTCTTCTCAAAATAACATGGCAAAAGAAAGTTCATCCCTACAAAATCATATAGTCAGGCTATGCTTCATTTTCGTCACACAAAGATGTTCCCAACTTCTATACCCCCTATGACAAGCCAAGCAATTGTTTCATACTTAAATAATCTCAAACTTTTTCAACCTTCACGCAATACATGAGCGTGAGCCATGAATATAGCACTATGGGTGGAATAGAATATGATGATGGGGATTGTGTGGAGAAGACAAAAAAGGAGAAAGTCTCACATTGACGAGGATAATCAACGGGCTATGGAGATGCCCATCAATTGATGTTAACATGAGGAGTAGGGATTGCCATGCAATGGATGCACTAGAGCTATAAATGAATGCTCAACAAAGAAAACTAGTGGGTGTGCATCCAACTTGCTTGCTCACGAAGACCTAGGGCATTTGAGGAAGCCCATCGTAGGAATATACAAGCCAAGTTCTATAATGAAAAATTCCCACTAGTATGAAAAAGACAACTTATGAGACTCACTATATGAAAAACATGGTGCTACTTTGCAGCACAAAATATGAGACTCACTACATGAAGAACAAGGTGCTACTTTGAAGCACAAGTGTGGAAAAAGAGATAGTAACATTGCCCTTTTTATTTATTTCTTGTTTTTCTTTTTCCCTTTTTTTTCTTTTTTTCTTTTGGGCCATTCTTTTTTTCTTCTTTTTGGCCTTTCTTTTTTCTTTTCTTTGGGCAATGTTCTAATAATGATGATCATCACACTTCTATTGATTACAACATATGAATTACAACTCGAAACTAGAACAAGATATGACTCTATATAAATGCCTCCGGCGGTGTACCGGGATGGTGCAATGAATCACGAGTGACATGTATGAAAAATAATGCATGATGGATTTGCCACAAATACGATGTCAACTACATGATCATGCAATGGCAATATGACAAAAGTAAAGTATGTCATGATGAACGGAACGGTGGAAAGTTGCATGGCAATATATCTCGGAATGGCTATGGAAATGCCATAATAGGTAGGTATGGTGGCTGTTTTGAGGAAGATATAAGGAGGTTTATGCGTGATAGAGCATATCATATCACGGGGTTTGGATGCACCGGCGAAGCTTGCACCAACTCTCAATGTGAGAAAGGGCAATGCACGGTACCGAAGAGGCTAGCGAAGGCAAAAAGGTAAAAGTGCGTATAATCCATGGACTCAACATTAGTCAAAAGAACTCATATACTTATTGCAAAAATTTAGAAGTCATCAAAAATCAAGTACTACGTGCATGCTCCTAGAGGGATAGATTGGTAGGAAAAGACCATCGCTCGTCCCCGACCGCCACTCATAAGGGTGCACAAGCCAGGTACACTTCATGTTTCAAATTTGTTACACAACTTTAACCATACGTGCATGCTACGAGACTTACTAACTTCAACACAAGCATTCTTTAAATTCATAATCACCCAACTAGCATGACTTTAATATCACTACCTTCATATCTCAAAACAATTATCAAGTATCAAGTTGATCATAGCATCCAATTCACTTCCTATGATAGTTTTTATTATACCCAACTTGGATGCTCATCATTCTAGGACCAACTTTATAACCATAGCAAATACCATGCTGTTCTAAAAGACTCTAAAAATAATATAAGTGAAGCATGAGAGACGAGAAATTTCTTCAAAATTAAGACACCACCGTGCTCTTAAAGATATAAGTGAAGCACTAGAGCAAAAACTATCAAGCTCAAAAGATATAAGTGAAGCACATAGAGTATTCTAGCAAATTCTAATCAAATAGGCTTCTCACAAAAAGGTGTGTACAACAAGGATGATTGTGGTAAACTAAAAAGCAAAGACTAATATAATACACGACGCTCCAAGCAAAACACATATCATGTAGCGAATAAAAATATAGCTCCAAGTAAAGTTACCAATGAACGAAGACGAAAGAGGGGATGCCTTCCCGGGGCATCCCCAATCTTAGGCTTTTTGCTATCCTTGAATATCTTGGGGTGCCATGGGCATCCCCAAGCTTAGGATCTTGCCACTCCTTATTCCATAGTCCATAAAAGCTTTACCCAAAACTTGAAAACTTCACAACACAAAACTCAACAGGAAATCTTATAAGCTCCGTTAGTGAAAGAAAACAAAACCACCACATAATGTACTGCAATGAACTCATTCTTTATTTATTTTGGTGTTAAACCTACTGTATTCCAACTTCCTTATGGTTTATAAACTAATTTACTAGCCATAGATGCATTGAAATAAGCAAACAACACACGAAAAACAGAATCTGTCAAAAACAGAACAGTCTGTAGCAATCTGTAACTAACGCAAACTTCTGGAACTCTAAAAATCCTACCAAAATAGTAAGTACTGGAAATTTTTTCTATTGATCATCAGAAAAAAGAATCAATGCAAAAGCACGTTTCTGTGATTTATTGAATTTTTTCTCGTGAGCACAAAGTTTCTGTTTTTCAGCAGAATCAAATCAACTATCATCATAGTTTATCCTATAGGTTCTACTTGGCACAAACACTAACTAAAAGATAAAAACACATATAAACAGGGAGTAGATGCAAGATTTATCCCTAAACAGGAGCAAAAACAAAAAAACATAAAGAAAATTGGGTTGCCTCCCAACTAGCGTTATCGTTTAACGCCCCTAGTTAGGCATAAAAGCGAAGATAGATCTAACGAGTGCCATCTTTGGCACTAAATTCATAAGTAGCACGCATGATAGATTCATAAGGTAATTTGACTTTCTTTCTTGGAAAGTGATCTCTGCCTTTCTTTAAGGGAAATTGGAATATAATGTTCCCTTCCTTCATATCAATAATTGCACCAATCGTTCTAAGGAAAGGTCTACCAAGAATAATAGGGCAAGAAAGATTGCAATCTATATCAAGAACGATAAAATCTACGGGCACCAAATTTCTATTTGCAACAATAGGAACATCATTGATCCTTCCCATAGGCTTTTTAATGGTGGAATCCGCAAGGTGCAAATTTAAAGAGCAATCTTCAAGATCATGGAAACCTAGAATATCACATAAAACTTTTGGAATCGTGGAAACACTAGCACCAAAATCACACAAAGCAAAACACTCATAATCTTTAATTCTAATATTTATAGTAGGTTCCCACTCATCATTAAGTTTTCTAGGTATAGAAACTTCCAAATTAAGTTTTTCATCATAAGATTGCATCAAGGCATCAACAATATGTTTGGTAAAAGCTTTGTTTTGACTATAAGCATGAGGGGAATTAACAACAGATTGCAACAAGGAAATACAACCTTTTAAAGAGCAATTATCATAGTTAAATTCCTTGAAATCCGAGATAATGGGTTCAACATTATTAGAAGTTGAGGATTCTCCAATCTCACTTTTACCAAATTTAGCATCAAGATCTAAAGATTCCGAAATCTTGGGATGCCTTCTAGGCAAAGCTGATTCATCATCAGTCCCATAATCATCAAAATTCATATTGCAAAACATAGATCTAATCGTAGACGCATTAATAACTTTAAGATCCTCATCATTATTTTCACGGAAACTAGAAGAACACGCTTTTATAAAGCTTTCTTTCTTAGCACACAATCTAGCGGTTCTTTCCTTGCACTCGTCAATGGAAATTCTCATTACTTTGAGAGACTCATTGATATCATGCTTAGGAGGGGAAGATCTAATTTTAAGAGAATCAACATCAAACGAAAGTCTATCAACGTTCCTAGCCAAATCATCAACTTTGAGCAATTTTTCTTCAAGCAAAGCATTAAAATTCTTTTGAGAAATCATAAATTCTTTCACACTATTCTCAAAATCAGAGGGCATCTTATTAAAATTACCATAAGAATTATTGTAGGAATTTCCATAATTATTAGAGGAATTACTAGGGAACGGTCTAGAATTAAAGTTTCCTCTATAAGCATTGCTTCCAAAACTATTCCTACCAACAAAATTCACATTCATAGATTCGTTATTATTCTCAGTCAAGGAAGACAAAGGCATATCATTAGGATCAAGAGGAGTATTTTTAGTAGCAAACAATTTCATAAGTTCATCCATCTTTCCACTCAAAACATTGATTTCTTCTATAGCATGCACTTTTTTACTAGAAGATCTTTCAGTGTGCCATTGAAAATAATTAGCCATAATATTATCAAGAAGTTTTGTAGCATCTCCTAATGTGATTTCCATAAAGGTGCCTCCCGCGGGCGAATCTAAAAGATTTCTAGAAGCGAAGTTCAAACTGGCATAAGATTTTTGTATGATCATCCATAAATTCAGACCATCAGTAGGGCAATTGCGAAGCATCAATTTCATTCTTTCCCAAGATTGGCAACATGCTCATGATCAAGTTGTTTAAAATTCATAATATCGTTCCTAAGAGTGATGATCTTAGCAGGAGGAAAATACTTAGAGATAAAAGCATCTTTGCACTTGTTCCAAGAATCAATACATTTTTTAGGCAAAGACGAAAACCAAACTTTAGCACGATCTCTAAGTGAAAACGGAAATAACTTCAATTTGACAATATTGTTATCCGTATCTTTCTTCTTTTGCATATCACACAAATCAACAAAATTGTTTAGATGAGTAGCGGCATCTTCACTAGGAAGGCCGACGAATTGATCTTTCATAACAAGATTCAGCAAAGCAGCATTGATTTCACAAGACTCAACATCATTAAGAGGAGCAATTCGAGTACTAACAAAATCATTATTACTGGTGTTCGAGAAATCGCACAATTTGGTATTATCTTGTGCCATGGCAACAAGTAATCCAACACACAAGCAAACAGAAAAACGGCAAGCAAAAAGAGAGGAGGAGATTGGGAAAGAGAGGGCGAATAAAATGGCAAGGGTGAAGTGGGGGAGTGGAAAACGAGAGGCAAATAATGTAAATGCGAGGGAGATGGGTTTGTGATGGGTACTTGGTATGTCTTGACTTGAGCGAAGACCTCCCCGGCAACGGCGCTAGAAATCCTTCTTGCTACGTCTTGAGCTAGCGTTGGTTTTCCCCGAAGAGGAGAGGGTGATGCAGTAAGTGTAGCGTAAGTATTTCCCTCAGTTTTGAGAACCAAGGTATCAATCCAGTAGGAGGCTCCTCAAAAGTCCCACGCACCTACACAAACAAACTGAGAACTCGCAACCAACGCAATAAAGGGGTTGTCAATCCCTTCACAGCCACTTACGAAAGTGAGATCTAAAAGAGATAGTAATATATTTTTGGTATTTTGTAATATAGATGCAAAAAGTAAAGATCCAAATAAAGGTAGATTGAAAGCTAATATGATAAGAGATAGACCCGGGGGCCATAGGTTTCACTAGAGGCTTCTCTCGAGATAGCATAAGTATTATGGTGGGTGAACAAATTACTGTCGAGCAATTGATAGAAAAGCGCATAGTTATGAGATTATCTAGGCATGATCATGTATATAGGCATCACGTCCATAACAAGTAGACCAACTCCTGACTGCATCTACTACTATTACTCCACACATCGACCGACTCCTGCCTGCATCTAGAGTATTAAGTTCATAAGAACAGAGCAATGCATTAAGCAAGATGACATGATGTAGAGGGATAAACTCATGCAATATGATATAAACCCCATCTTGTTATCCTCGATGGCAACAATACAATACGTGTCTTGCAACCCTTTCTGTCACTGGGTAAGAACACCGCAAGATTGAACCCAAAGCTAAGCACTCTCCCATGGAAAGAAAGATCAATCTAGTAGGCTAAACCAAACTGATAATTCGAAGAGACTTGCAAAGATAACTCAATCATACATAAAAGAATTCCGGGAAGATTCAAATATTATTCATAGATAAACTTGATCATAAACCCACAATTCATCGGATCTCGACAAACACACCGCAAAAAGAGATTACATCGAATAGATATCCACAAGAGAGGGGGAGAACATTGTATCGAGATCCAAAAAAGAGAGAAGAAGCCATCTAGCTAATAACTATGGACCCGTAGGACTGTGGTAAACTACTCACAACTCATCGGAGGGGCAAGGATGTTGATGTAGTGGCCCTCCATGGTCGATTCCCCCTCCGGCAGAGTGCTGACGAAGGCTCCAAGATGAGATATCGCGGATACAGAAGTTTACAGCGGTGGAAATTGTGTTTCGTGGTGCTCCTGGATGTTTTCGGGGTACGTAGGTATATATAGGAGGAAGAAGTACGTCGGTGGCCGCCCGAGGGGCCCACGAGACAGGGGGGCGCGCCCTACAGGGGGGCGGTCCCCTATCTCGTGGGGTCCTCGGGAGCTTCTTGACTTGCACTCCAAGCTCTCCGGATCACATTCGTTCCAAAAATCACGCTCCCGAAGGTTTCATTCCATTTGGACTCTGTTTGATATTCCTTTTCTTCGAAATACTGAAATAGGCAAAAAACAACAGTATGGGCTGGGCCTCCGGTTAGTAAGTTAGTCCCAAAAATGATATAAATGTGTAAAATAAAGCCCATAAACATCCAAAAGGGGTAATATAATAGCATGGAACTATAAAAAATTATAGATACGTTGGAGACGCATTAGTCTCCAGCATATCTATAATTTATGAAGCATTCATGCTATTTTATTATCTGTTTTGAATGATTACGGGCTTTATTATACACTTTTATATTACTTTTGGGACTAACCTATTAACTGGAGGCCCAGTCCATATTGTTGTTTTATTGCCTGTTTCAGTATTTCGAAGAAAAGGAATATCAAACTGAGTCCAAATGGAATGAAGGTTCGAGGAAGACTTGGAGTTCAAGCCAGGGCAGGTTCGAGGAAGCCAGGAGATAGGAGGGCGTGCCCACCCCCCTAGGCGCGCCCCTTGTCTCCTGGCCCCCTCGAGGCTCCCCTGACCAACTTCTTTCGCCTATATAAGTCCACGTACCCTAAAACATCGAAGGAGAAGATAGATCGGGAGTTCTGCCGCTGCAAGCCTTTGTAGCCACTAAAAACCTCTCGGGAGCCCGTTCCGGCACCCTGCAGGAGGGGGAACCCATCACCGATGGCCATCTTCATCATCCCGGCGCTATCCATGATGAGGAGGGAGTAGTTCACCCTCGGGGCGGAGGGTATGTACCAGTAGCTATGTGTTTGATCTCTCTCTCTCTCTCGTGTTCTCTCTATGGAACGATCTTGATGTATCGCGAGCTTTGCTATTATAGTTGGATCTTATGATGTTTCTCCCCCTCTACTCTCTTGTGATGAATTGAGTTTTCCTCTTGAAGTTATCTTATTGGATTGAGTCTTTAATGATTTGAGAACACTTGATGTATGTCTTTCCATGTTTATCTGTGGTGACAATGGGATATCACGTGCCACTGGATGTATGTTTTGGTGATCAACTTGCGGGTTCCACCCATGAACCTATGCATAGGGTTTGGCACACGTTTTCGTCTTGACTCTCCGGTAGAAACTTTGGGGCACTCTTTGAAGTACTTTGTGTTGGTTGGATAGATGAATCTGAGATTGTGTGATGCATATCGTATAATCATGCCCATAGATACTTGAGGTGACAATGGAGTATCTAGGTGACATTAGGGTTTTGGTTGATTTGTGTCTTAAGGTGTTATTCTATTATGAACTCTTGAATAGATTGATCCGAAAGAATAACTTTGAGGTGGTTTCATACCCTACCATAATCTCTTCGTTTGTTCTCCGCTATTAGTGGCTTTGGAGTGACTCTTTGTTGCATGTTGAGGGATTGTTATATGATCTATCTATGTTATTATTGTTGAGAGAACTTGCACTAGTGAAAGTATGAACGCTATGCCTTGTTTCCTACCATTGCAATACCGTTTACGCTTACTTTTATCATTAGTTGCCTTGCTGTTTTTATATTTTCAGATTACAAAAATCTACATCTACCATCCATATTGCACTTGTATCACCATCTCTTCGCCGAACTAGTGCACGTATACAATTTGTCATTGTATTGGGTGTGTTGGGGACACAAGAGACTCTTCGTATTTGCTTGCAGGGTTGTTTGAGAGAGACCATCTGCATCCTACGCCTCCCATGGATTGATAAACCTTAGGTCATCCACTTTAGGGAAATTTGCTACTGTCCTACAAACCTGTGCACTTGTAGGCCCAACAACGTCTACAAGAAGAAGGTTGTGTAGTAGACATCAAGCTCTTTTCTGGCGCCATTGCCGGGGAGGCTAGGTAAGCGGCACTCACGCCCCGTCAACTAAGCTCTTTTCTGGCGCCGTTGCCGGGGAGGTGAGTGCTTGAAGGTATAAACTTTAGATCTTGCAATCGAATCTTTTTGTTTCTTGTTTTATCACTAGTTTAGTTTATAAAAGAAAACTACAAAAAAATGGATTTTTGTTTTTTCTCATACGCTTCATCTTTTTAATATCTTTCGTGAGTATGATGAAAAGGAAAATTGTGCTCAAGTGCTAGAAGAAGAATTACATAGAATGCTTGGCATGAAATATGTGAATGATGAGCATGATTGCAATGTTGTTAGTATGAATTCCTTGAATATCCATGATGCTAATGATATGCAAAGCCACAAGCTTGGGGATGCTATGTTTTATGAAGATGATATTTTTTGTCCCCCAAGTTTTGATGAGCAAATTTATTATGATGAAAGCATGCCTCCTATTTATGATGATTATATTGATGAAAGTGGGTTTGGAAGAGTGTCAACTTTAGGAAGTAGTGATCCCACTATTTTGGAGGATGTTGAATCTTATTGTGATGAACATGAAAGTGGATTTGGAAGAGTGTCAACTTTATTTAGTGATGATTCCACTATTTCAGAAGACGTTCCAATTGATTATGTGAACAAAGTTGCTATCTGTGATAATTATTGTGATGACTTGTATGCTATTAGGAATAATGATAACCATGAAACTTGTCATCATGATTTTAGTTTTCAATTGGATTATGCCTCACATGATAATTATTTTGTTGAGTTTGCTCCCACTACTATTCATGAGAAGAATTTTACTTATGTGGAGAGTAGTAAATTTTCTAAGCTTGTAGATCATGAAAAGAATGCTTTATGTGCTGGTTATATTGTTGAATTCATTCATGATGCTACTGAAAATTATTATGAGGGAGGACCATATGCTTGTAGGAAGTGCAATAATGTCAAGTTTCCTCTCTATGTGTTGAAAATCTTGAAGTTATGCTTGTTTAGCCTTCCTATGCTAGTTGATTATTGTTCTCATAAGTTGTTTGCTCACAAAATACCTATGCATAGTAAGAGGGTTAGACTTAAATGTTCTAGTCATATGCTTCATGATGCTCCCGTTATGTTTCAATTCTTATCTTTTATGTGAGCATCCTTGTCATCATCATGCCTAGCTGTAAAGGCATTAAAGAAAATCGCTTGTTGGGAGACAACCCAATATTTACCCTTACTGTTTTTGTGTGTCCACATGATTAAGCTACTGTAGTAATCATGTTTTATAGCTTTTGTTTCAATAAAGTGCCAAGTAAGACCTTTAGGATAGCTTACGGTGATAGTTGTGTTGATCCTGCTGAAATCAGAAAATTTTGCACCCAGTAAATTAGTTTTGATAATTCACATAAACGTGATTTTGATCTGATTCTTTTTTATATGTATTAGCACACAAATTGCTTAGGACTTCCTAATTTGGTAGGATTTTTGTAGTTCTATAAGTATATGTTTTATACAGATTACTCCAGACTGTTCTGTTTTTGACAGATTCTGTTTTCTATGTGTTGTTTGCTTATTTTGATGAATCTATGAGTAGTATCAGAGGGTATGAACCATAGAGAAGTTATAATATAGTAGATATTACACCAATATGAATTTAGAATGAGTTCATTACAGTACCTAAGTGGTGGTTTTATTTTCTTATACTAACGGAGCTTACGAGTTTTCTGTTGAGTTTTGTGTTGTGAAGTTTTCAAGTTTTGGGTAAAGATTCGATCGACTACAGAATAAGGAGTGGCAAGAGCCTAAGCTTGGGGATGCCCAAGGCACCCCAAGGTAATATTCAAGGACTACCAAAAGCCTAAGCCTGGGGATGCCCCTGATGGCATCCCCTCTTTCGTCTTCATTCATTGGTAACTTTACTTGGAGCTATATTTTTATTCGCCACATGATATGTATTTTGCTTGGAGCATCATTTTATTTTGTTAGTATTTTCTGATGTTATTTATAATAATGTTTTGCATCTTTAGTTTCAATAAAAAGTGAAGGATAGCCTTTACCATGCTTATTTTGCTAGTATACATGTTGCTCTTTGAAAACAAAAACTTTACCACTATTGCAAAAATTCCCTAGAAAAGTCAGAGAATGGTATAATGCTGAAACTTTTTGCATAATGAGCTCTGATAAATATTCTATAGCATAGTATTTTTCTCATAATTGTTGGAGTTAGGGAAGTATTGATACTCTTGCATTCTTTACAGACTGTACTGTTTTGGCAGATTGATGTTATGTTTGCATTGTTTGCATATGTTTGCTTGTTTAATGATTCTATTTGAGGATAGGAGTATTAAATATGCATAGACATTTAGTATACAATGTTGAATAATAATTTTAGTGATTTATTACAGTAGAAAATGATAAGGTTTTGCATTGGTTTATACTAACCTATCTCACGAGTTCTTGTTCAGTTTGGTGTGGATGAAGCTTTTGATAAAAAGAGAAACCATGATATGAGAGGAATTAAGGAGACACAAAAGTTCAAGATTGGGGATGTCCAAGGCACCCCAAGATAATATTTCAAGAAGTCTCAAGCATCTAAGCTTGGGGATGCCCCGTTAGGCATCCCACCTTTCTTCTTCAACAACTATCAGTTAGTATCAGTTGAGCCTAAGTTTTTGCTTCTTCACATGAGTTGTGCTATCCTTGCAATGTCATTTTATTTTGCTTTGCTTGCTGTTTGAATAAAATACCAAGATCTGAAATTTTTAAATGAGAGAGAGTCTTCACATAGTTACATAATTATTTAGCTACTCATTGATCTTCACTTATATCTTTTTGGAGTAGTTTGTCATTTACTCGAGTACTTCACTTATATCCTATGAGTAAATGGTTGAATGAGTTGAATGTCGTAAATCTGAAATTTTATATGTTTCATTTGCTTATCCCATGGGGAGTAATGACTTCACATCTAAGAAGTAGAGGTTGTAAATTTATTGAAGGTTAGCAAGCATTGTATTGGTCATTTGAACAATTCATGAAAGAATATTGAAGGAAGAGAGATTTCACATATAAATATACTATCTTAGACATATTTTATAATTGTGAGCACTCATTAAGTATGACATGCTAAAGAGTTGATGTTGGACAAGGAAGACAACGTAATGGGTTATGTTTTCTCACATCTCAGTTAAAGTATATTGTCATGGATCATTCAAACATGTTGAGCTTTCCTTTCCCCCTCATGCTAGCCAAAATTCCTTGCACCAAGTAGAGATACTACTTGTGCTTCCAAATATCCTTAAACCCAGTTTTTCCATGAGAGTCCACCATACCTACCTATGGATTGAGTAAGATCCTTCAAGTAAGTTGTCATCGGTGCAAGCAATAAAAAATGCTCTCTAAATATGTATGATCTATTAGTGTGAAGAAAATAAGCTTTATACGATCTTGTTATGGAAGCAATAAAAGAGACGGACTGCATAATAAAGGTCCATATACAAGTGGCAATATAAAGTGACGTTCTTTTGCATTAAGATTTTTGTGCATCCAACCCTAAAAGAGCATGGCAATCTCTGCTTCCCTCTGCGAAGGGCCTATCTTTTACTTTATGTGTTTTACTTTATGCAAGAGTCAAGGTGATCTTCACCTTTCCCTTTTTCATTTTATCCTTTGGCAAGCACCTCGTATTGGGAAGATCCTGATATATATATATCCAATTGGATGTAAGTTAGCATGAACTATTATTGTTGACATCACCCAAAGGTGAATACATTGGGAGGCAACACTATAAGCCCCTATCTTTCTCAGTGTCCGATTAAAACTCCATAACCATTAGTATTGCGTGAGTGTTAGCAATTGTAGAAGACTATATGATAGTTGAGTATGTGGAGTTTGCTAAATCAAAGCTCTGACATAGACCCATCCTAAAAATAAGATGAATTGTAATTGTTTGATGACTAAAGAATGAAGTTTGCTAGTTTTCAAGAAAGTTTATGGTCTATGCTTTAACATGTGAATAGCTTGCTACTTGATCTTGAGAAGTTTTATGAGATAAACTATTGTTATGTCATATAATCATGCTAGAAAAGGTGATTGAAATTATCATTGATCAAACTTGTGCACCTGCTAGCATTCACACTTCATAAATTCTTTCTTTTATCATTTACCTACTCGAGGACGAGCAGGAATTAAGCTTGGGGATGCTGATACGTCTCCAACGTATCTATAATTTATGAAGCATTCATGCTATTTTATTATCTATTTTGAATGATTACGGGCTTTATTATACACTTTTATATTACTTTTGGGACTAACCTATTAACTGGAGGCCCAGCCCATATTGCTGTTTTATTGCCTGTTTCAGTATTTCGAAGAAAAGGAATATCAAACGGAGTCCAAATGGAATGAAACCTTCGAGAGCGTGATTTTTGGAAAGGATAATCCGGGAGACTTGGAGTTCAAGCCAGGGAAGGTTCGAGGAAGCCAGGAGATAGGAGGGCGCGCCCACCCCCTGGGCGCGCCCCTTGTCTCCTGGGCCCCTCGAGGCTCCCCCGACCGACTTCTTTCGCCTATATAAGTCCACGTACCCTAAAAACATCGAAGGAGAAGATAGATCGGGAGTTCCGCCGCCGCAAGCCTCTGTAGCCACCAAAACCCTCTCGGGAGCCCGTTACGGCACCCTGCCGGAGTGGGAACCCATCACTGGTGGCCATCTTCATCATCCCGATGCTATCCATGACGAGGAGGGAGTAGATCACCCTCGAGGCTGAGGGTATGTACCAGTAGCTATGTGTTTGATCTCTTTCTCTCTCTCTCGTGTTCTCTCTATGGCACGATCTTGATTTATCGCGAGATTTGCTATTATAGTTGGATCTTATGATGTTTCTCCCCCTCTACCCTCTTGTGATGAATTGAGTTTTCCTCTGGAAGTTATCTTATCGGATTGAGTCTTTAATGATTTGAGAACACTTGATGTATGTCTTGCTGTGTTTATCTGTGGTGACAATGGGATATCATGTGCCACTTGATGTATGTTTTGGTGATCAACTTGTGGGTTCCGCCCATGAACCTATGCATAGGGGTTGGCACACGTTTTCGTCTTGACTCTCCGGTAGAAACTTTGGGGCACTCTTTGAAGTACTTTGTGTTGGTTGGATAGATGAATCTGAGATTGTGTGATGCATATTGTATAATCATGCCCACGGATACTTGAGGTGACAATGGAGTATCTAGGTGACATTAGGGTTTTGGTTGATTTGTGTCTTAAGGTGTTATTCTATTATGAACTCTTGAATAGATTGATCCGAAAGAATAACTTTGAGGTGGTTTCATACCCTACCATAATCTCTTCGTTTGTTCTCCGCTATTAGTGGCTTTGGAGTGACTCTTTGTTGCATGTTGAGGGATTGTTATATGATCTATCTATGTTATTATTGTTGAGAGAACTTGCACTATTGAAAGTATGAATGCTATGCCTTGTTTCCTACCATTGCAATACCGTTTACGCTTACTTTTATCATTAGTTGCCTTGCTGTTTTTATATTTTCAGATTACAAAAATCTACATCTACCATCCATATTGCACTTGTATCACCATCTCTTCACCGAACTAGTGCACCTATACAATTTGTCATTGTATTGGGTGTGTTGGGGACACAAGAGACTCTTTGTTATTTGGTTGCAGGGTTGTTTGAGAGAGACCATCTTCATCCTATGCCTCCCACGGATTGATAAACCTTTGGTCATCCACTTGAGGGAAATTTGCTACTGTCCTACAAACCTGTGCATTTGCAGGCCCAACTACGTCTACAAGAAGAAGGTTGTGTAGTAGACATTAGCAACTGCTCCTCCTGTGTACAGTATGCAATCTGAAGATCTCTCTCGCATCTCCAAGAAGACTAAGAAGTCAATACAGAAGAAGAAGCCCATCCAAAGTTCTGGTCAAGCACTGACCCCAGCTGCTGTTCTGAGGAACGAGAATGAAGCCATTGATCTGTCCAGTGATGATGATCTTGGTGAGGATGCTCTTGAGCTGCTGATAAAGAGCAAACAAGAGGCAGAAATCTTCAATGATCTGCCCCTCTTTGATGTGGACATCCTAAATAACTTCATTGATGAGTGGTTTGTCAATCTGGACCTCAGTATTGATGATCTTCAACTTCCCATTGGCATTAGTGTCTCTTTCCATAGTGTCATTGCAAATGAGCTAGCTCTGGCTCAGAAGATAGTTGAGCTGAAGAACAAGATTGACTATGAAAAAGCTCAATTCAAGAAGCACATGGCCAAGCTCAGCGTGACTGATGTTCAGAACTTCAAGCAGTTGTTGCATGACCTCAAGGGAGCGTTTCACAAGAAACATGAAGAAGCAAAAGGTTCAAGAGAGCGGATGAAACACCTCACTACAAAATGTGTTCAAGCTCACAATGAAGCTGAAAAGCACAAGGCTCTTGGGTGTACAGGCATCGACCCCAAGATGGCTGTCAAAAAGAAGAAGCCGACTGTGACCCAAGCTGAGGCATCAGGACGGGAAGCACCTCACATAGTCTTCCCTGCCAGCATGACAGGCTCGAAGCCTAAGGTCCCCACAGTTGCTTCAGAACTGAAGAAGACAAGGGCAGCCGAGGCCGAAGCCAGGAAGCACAAGAACAAAAATGTCTCTAATGATGCACCACAGACCAAGAAGCGGAAGACAAAGTCTTCGAAGAAGGATCGGGCTGCTCCCTCAGAGCCCCTTGTTGTTGAGCCCATCTCAGTTGCTCGTCCTGCATCCCCCCACCAAGAGCGTCAACTAGTACTTCACGAGCCTACTTCCATAGAGGCTCCCAAGGCTGAAGTAGTTCTAGCTGTTAACCCCACCGCAACTGAAGACATTGGTCCCCAAGACAATGTGGAAGATGATGAAGTCTTTCCTCAGATCGAGCACCAAACGGTATCATCGTCTGTTCTCACGAACAACAAACTCATCAGCATTGGTTGTCCCTTGACGCCAATCGCTCAGGATGCATCGTGGGCTGATCACCCCCAACAAGAAACTCCAAGTCAAAGTTCACCCAGTACTCCCCCACCTCAAGTCACCACTCTAGTGCTTGATGATGATGACTATGTGGTCCAGCCAACTCCCTCTCCAAAAGCGTCGCCCGCATTCCGTAGGCTTCACAAAGGACCAAAGCCACAAGTCGCTATGCCGAGCGTTCCAGCAGGAGAAGTGCAACCCAACTCAGTAGCACGTCAAGTGTTTCCTGAAGCCACTCCTACTGTGAACGTCACTAAGTCTGAAGCCAAGGCTGATGAAGACATACCGGCTGCATCAGCCGAAGAACATCAATAACCTCATGAAGAAGAAGAGCGAATTGTCACACCCCCACCAATCAAGAAGTTGTTCTCGAGGAGAACGAGTCTATGCCCGACCCTCCAGCTCCTCAAGTGGAGGTTGAAAATACTGAGGCGTCCACCAACAACACTACTTAAGCCAATGTCATTGTCATGGCTAAAGCTAATGTGGCGCCTACAGTGAATATGGTGTCTGAAGCCAATGATGCACATGAAGCACATGTGCAGTCTGAAGCCCATGTCAGTGCCACTGCTCATGTACCACCTCCAAGGCCTCACACCATTGAGCAAGCATTTTATCGCGGCGAGCTTGTCACTGTTCGATGGCCTATCCTGGTTCCTCCGCCTGCTCCTGGACCTCAATTTGATTATCATGTGGAGCACAAGCCTGAGGTCCAGAAGCCAAAACCGAGGCTGCCAAGATTTCCAGGTACCGCATCTTCGCCAGGATCGTTCAATGTGAATGGCTTCATGGAACACAACACCTTCTTTGATAGTGCCAAGAACCCATATTCAAGGCCAAGAATTTCATCTGATCAGTTCTAGATCTATCATCAGCGCAGTTATTATTCTTGTGTCTTATACAATCAAGGGCACATTTTTTCTCATATGCGTCTAGACTACGAAGCCATTGCTGGACTGTCCTACTTGGAAGAAGCCCTAGACTGCTTCAGAGATGCTGGCCTTCTGCAGTTTGCGACTGACAAAGAAAATTGGAACAAAGAGCTTCTGTTACAATTCTATGATACTCTTCACATTTGCGGCTACAACAGGGATACGAAAACTTGGGTCCTTGAGTGGATGACAGGCAATGTAAACCATGAAGCCAAAGCTCTTGATATCATCGAGCTTACTGCCCTACCCACTTCAGGTGAATATTATGAACCTGGTTGTCAGCTTCACTGCAATGCTTCAGAGAGCATATTCCAGGAACCTGAGCCCAATATGAGCCAAATGCTGAGCATGATGAAGCCACTGCCACAAGATGATGAATATCCAAAGGAATTCTTTGTTGAAGACCTAGAGTATCTGCCCCGCACCATCTATCATATTATAAGGCGAACTCTATGGCCCATCAAAGGACATTCTTCTACAGCAAAGCTTGAAGGCTCAATGAAGACATTGGTTTTCTATATTCTCAATGGCATCAGCTTCAATGCTCAAGACTTCTTCATCAGACAACTTGTTGCATCTGGCTCTGATATATTTGGTCTAAAGTTTTATGCTCCATGGGTAATGCGCCTCATCAAGCTTCACTCTGCTATCAACTATCAGCCCTCTGCGCAACCATCTCATATTCCTGCCAGAGGTTGATATGTTTGTTGAAGCCATATACCCAGAACCTGCTGATACGTCTCCAACGTATCTATAATTTTTTATTATTCCATGCTATTATATTACCCCTTTTGGATGTTTATGGGCTTTATTTTACACATTTATACCATTTTTGGGACTAACCTACTAACCGGAGGCCCAGCCCATATTGCTGTTTTTTTTGCCTATTTCAGTATTTCGAAGAAAAGGAATATCAAACGGAGTTCAAACGGAATGAAACCTTCGGGAGCGTGATTTTTGGAACGAACGTGATCCGGAGAGCTTGGAGTGCAAGTCAAGAAGCTGCTGAGGAATCTACGAGATAGGAGGCCGCGCCCACCCCTGTAGGGCGCACCCCCTGTCTTGTGGGCCCCTCGGGTGGCCACCGGCGTACTTCTTCCTCCTATATATACCTACGTACCCCGAAAACATCCAGGAGCACCACGAAACACAATTTCCACCGCCGTAACCTTCTGTATCTGTGAGATCCCATCTTGGAGCCTTCGCCGACACTCTGCCGGAGGGGAAATCGAGCACGGCGGGCTTCTACATCAACATCCTAGCCCCTCCGATGAGTTGTGAGTAGTTTACCACAGACCTACGGGTCCATAGTTATTAGCTAGATGGCTTATTCTCTCTTTTTAGATCTCAATACAATGTTCTCCCCCTCTCTTTTGGAGATCTATTCGATGTAATCTCTTTTTGCGGTGTGTTTGTCGAGATCCGATGAATTGTAGGTTTATGATCAAGTTTATCTATGAATAATATTTGAATCTTCTCTGAATTCTTTTATGTATGATTGAGTTATCTTTGCAAGTCTCTTCGAATTATCAGTTTGGTTTGGCCTACTAGATTGGTCTTTCTTGCCATGGGAGAAGTGCTTAGCTTTGGGTTCAATCTTGCGGTGTTCTTACCCAGTGACAGAAAGGGTTGCAAGACACATATTGTATTGTTGCCATCAAGGATAACAAGTTGGGGTTTATATCATATTGCATGAGTTTATCCCTCTACATCATGTCATCTTGCTTAATGCGTTACTCTGTTCTTATGAACTTAATACTCTAGATGCAGGCAGGAATCGGTCGATGTGTGGAGTAATAGTAGTAGATGCAGACAGGAGTCAGTCTACTTGTTATGGACGTGATGCCTATATACATGATCATGCCTAGATAATCTCATAACTATGTGCTTTTCTATCAATTGCTCGACAGTAATTTGTTCACCCACCGTAATACTTATGCTATCTCGAGAGAAGCCTCTAGTGAAACCTATGGCCCCCGGGCCTATCTTTTATCATATTTGCTTTCAATCTACCTTTATTTGCATCTTTGCTTTTTGCATCTATATTATAAAATACCAAAAATATATTTATCTTATTATACTATCTTTATTAGATCTCACTTTCGCAAGTGGCCGTGAAGGGATTGACAACCCCTTTATTGCGTTGGTTACGAGTTCTCAGTTTGTTTGTGTAGGTGCATGGGACTTTTGAGGAGCCTCCTACTGGATTGGTACCTTGGTTATCAAAACTGAGGGAAATACTTACGCTACACTTGCTGCATCACCCTCTCCTCTTCGGGGAAAACCAACGCTAGCTCAAGACGTAGCAAGAAGGATTTCTGGCGCCGTTGCCAGGGAGGTCTTCGCTCAAGTCAAGACATACCAAGTACCCATCACAAACCCATCTCCCTCGCATTTACATTATTTGCCATTTGCCTCTTGTTTTCCTCTCCCCCACTTCACCCTTGCCGTTTTATTTGCCCTCTCTTTCCTAATCTCCTCCTCTCTTTTTCGCTTGCCGATTTTCTGCTTGCTTGTGTGTTGGATTACTTGTTGCCATGACACAAGATAATACCAAATTGTGTGATTTCTCGAATACCAATAATAATGATTTCCTTAGTACTCCAATTGCTCCTCTTAATGATGTTGAGTCTTGTGAAATCAATACTGCTTTGCTGAATCTTGTTATGAAAGATCAATTCGCCAGCCTTCTTAGTGAAGATGCTGCTACTCATGTAAACAATTTTGTTGATTTGTGTGATATGCAAAAGAAGAAAGATACAGATAACAATATTGTCAAATTGAAGTTATTCCCGTTTTCACTTAGAGATCGTGCTAAAGTTTGGTTTTCGTCTTTGCCTAAAAATAGTATTGATTCTTGGAACAAGTGCAAAGATGCTTTTATCTCTAAGTATTTTCCTCCCGCTAAGATCATCACTCTTAGGAACAATATTATGAATTTTAAACAACTTTATCATGAGCATGTTGCCCAATCTTGGGAAAGAATGAAATTGATGCTTCGCAATTGCCCTACTCATGGTTTGAATTTATGGATGATCATACAAATTTTTTATGCCGGTTTGAACTTTGCTTCTAGAAATCTCTTAGATTCGGCCCCGGGAGGCACGTTTACGGAAATCACGTTAGGAGATGCTACAAAACTTCTTGATAATATTATGGCTAATTATTCTCAATGGCACACCGAAAGATCTTCTAGTAAAAAAGTGCATGCTATAGAAGAAATCAATGTTTTGAGTGGAAAGATGGATGAACTTATGAAGATGTTTGCTACTAAAAATACTCCTCTTGATCCCAATGATATGCCTTTGTCTTCTTTGATTGAGAATAATAATGAATCTATGGATGTGAATTTTGTTGGTAGGAATAGTTTTGGAAACAATGCTTATAGAGGAAACTTTAATGCTAGACTGTTCCCTAGTAATTCCTCTAATAATTATGGAAATTCTTACAATAATTCTTATGGTAATTTTAATAAGATGCCCTCTGATTTTGAGAATAGTGTGAAAGAATTTATGATTTCTCAAAAGAATTTTAATGCTTTGCTTGCAGAAAAATTGCTCAAAGTTGATGATTTGGCTAGGAAAGTTGATAGACTTTCACTTGACGTTGATTCTCTTAAAATTAGATCTTCCCCTCCTAAGCATGATATCAATGGGTCTCTCAAAGTAATGAGAATTTCCATTGATGAGTGCAAGGAAAGAACCGCTAGATTGCATGCTTAAAAAGAAAGCTTTATAAAAGCGTGTTCTTCTAGTTTCCGTGAAAATAATGATGAGGATCTTAAAGTTATTAATGCGTCTCCGATTAGATCTATGTTTTGCAATATGAATTTTGATGATTATGGGACTGATGATGAATCAACTTTGCCTAGAAGGCGTCCCAAGAATTCTGAGTCTTTAGATCTTAATGCTAAATTTGGTAAAAGTGAGATTGGAGAATCCTCAACTTCTAATAATATTGAACCCACTATCTTGGATTTCAAAGAATTTGATTATGATAATTGTTCTTTAAAAGGTTGTATTTCCTTGTTCCAATCCGTTGTTAATTCTCCTCATGCTTATAGTCAAAATAAAGCTTTTACCAAACATATTGTTGATGCCTTGATGCAATCTTATGATGAAAAACTTAATTTGGAAGTTTCTATACCTAGAAAACTTAATGATGAGTGGGAACCTACTATAAAGATTAAAATTAAAGATTATGAGTGTTTTGCTTTATGTGATTTGGGTGCTAGTGTTTCCACGATTCCGAAAACTTTATGTGATATTCTAGGTTTCCATGATCTTGATGATTGCTCTTTAAATTTGCACCTTGCGGATTCCACCATTAAAAAGCCTATGGGGAGGATGAATGATGTTCTTATTATTGCAAATAGAAATTTGGTGCCCGTAGATTTTATCGTTCTTGATATAGATTGCAATCTTTCTTGCCCTATTATTCTTGGTAGACCTTTCCTTAGAACGATTGGTGCGATTATTGATATGAAGGAAGGGAACATTAGATTCCAATTTCCCTTAAAGAAAGGCATGGAACACTTTCCAAGAAAGAAAGTCAAATTACCTTATGAATCTATCATGCGTGCTACTTATGAATTTAGTGCCAAAGATGGCACTACTTAGATCTATCTTTGCTTTTATGCCTAGCTAGGGGCGTTAAACGATAGCGCTAGTTGGGAGGCAACCCAATTTTCTTTATGTTTTTTGCTTTTGCTCCTGTTTAGGAACAAATCTTGCATCTACCTTCTGTTTAGATGTGTTTTTATCTTTTAATTAGTGTTTGTGCCAAGTAGAACCTATAGGATAAACTACGATGATAGTTGATTTGATTCTGCTGAAAAACAGAAACTTTGCACTCATGAGAAAAAAAATTCAATAAATCACAGGAATGTGCTTTTGCATTGATTCTTTTTGCTGCTGATAAATAAACAAATTTTCCAGTACATCCTATTTTGGTAGGATTTGTAGAGTTCCAGAAGATTGCGTTAGTTACAGATTGCTACAAACTGTCCTGTTTTTGACAGATTCTGTTTTTCGTGGGTTGTTTGCTTATTTCAATGCATCTATGGCTAGTAAATTAGTTTATAAACCATAAGGAAATTTGAATACAGTAGGTTTAACACCAAAATAAATAAATAATGAGTTCATTGCAGTACCTTATGTGGTGGTTTTGTTTTCTTTCACTAACAGAGCTTATAAGATTTCCTGTTCAGTTTTGTGTTGTGAAGTTTTCAAGTTTTGGGTAAAGCTTTTATGGACTATGGAATAAAGGGAGGCAGAGCCTAAGCTTGGGGATGACCAAGGCACCTCAAGATACTCAAGAATAGCCAAAAGCTTAAGCTTGGGGATGCCCCGGGAAGGCATCCCCTCTTTCGTCTTCGTTCATTGGTAACTTTACTTGGAGCTATATTTTTATTCGCTACATGATATGTGTTTTGCTTGGAGCGTCGTGTATTATATTAGTATTATTTTTATTCACTTCATGATAATGGTAACTTTACTTGGAGCTATATTTTTATTCGCTACATGATATGTGTTTAGCTTGGAGCGTCGTGTATTATATTAGTCTTTGCTTTTTAGTTTGCCACAATTATCCTTGCTGTACACACCTTTTGGGAGAAGCCTATTTGATTAGAATTTGCTAGAATACTCTATGTGCTTCACTTATATCTTTTGAGCTTGATAATTTTTGCTCTAGTGCTTCACTTATATCTTTTAGAGCACGGTGGTGTCTTAATTTTGAAGAAATTGCTAGTCTCTCATGCTTCACTTATATTATTTTGAGAGTCTTTTAGAACAACATGGTTTTTGCTATGATCATAAAGTTGGTCCTAGAATGATGAGCATCCAAGTTGGGTATAATAAAAACTATCATAGAAAGTGAATTGGATGCTATGATCAATTTGATGCTTGATAATTGTTTTGAGATATGGAGGTAGTAATATTAAAGTTATGCTAGTTGGGTGATTATGAATTTAAAGAATGCTTGTGTTGAAGTTTGTGATTCCCGTAGCATGCACGTATGGTGAACCGCTTTGTGATGAAGTTGGAGCACAATTTTATTTATTGATTGTCTTCCTTATGAGTGGCGGTCGGGGATGAGCGATGGTCTTTTCCTACCAATCTATCCCCCTAGGAGCATGCGTGTAGTGCTTTGGTTTTTGATGACTTCTAAATTTTTGCAATAAGTACATGAGTTCTCTTGATTAATGTTGAGTCCATGGATTATACGCACCCTTTCACCCTTCCACCATTGCTAGCCTCTCTTGTGCCGCGCAACTTTCGCCGGTACCATACACCCACCATACTCCTTCCTCAAAACAACCACCATACCTACCTATTATGGCATTTCCATAGCCATTCCGAGATATATTGCCATGAAACTTTCCACCGTTCCGTTCATATGACACACATTACTTTTGTCATATTGCTCTTTGCATGATCATGTAGTTGACAGCGTATTTGTGGCAAGGCCAGCTTCATAATTTTCATACATGTCGCTCTTGATTCATTGCATATCCCGGTACACCGTCGGAGGCATTCATATAGAGTCATATCTTGTTCTAGCTTTGAGTTGTAAATCCATAAAAGTGTGATGATCTTCATTATTAGAGCATTGTCCTTGTGAGGAAAGGATGATGAAGGCTATGATTCCCCCACAAGTCGGGATGATACTTCGGACTTTACAAAAAGAAAAAAAAGAAAGGCCAAAAAGAAAAAAAAGAAGGCCAAAGAAAAGAAAAAGAAGAGAAAAGAAAAAGAAAAAAAAATATAATGAGAGAAAAATAGAGAAGGGACAATGCTACTATCTCCTTTTCCACACTTGTGCTTCAAAATAGCACCATGATCTTCATGATAGAGAGTCTCATATGTTGTCACTTTCATATACTAGTGGGAATTTTTCATTATAGAACTTGGCTTGTATATTCCAATGATGGGCTTCCTCAAAAGTGCCCTAGGTCTTCGTGAGCAAGCGAGTTGGATGCACGCCCACTTAGTTTCTTTTGTTGAGCTTTCATATATTTATAGCTCTAGTGCATCCGTTGCATGGCAATCCCTACTCACTCACATTGATATCTATTAATGGGCATCTCCATAGCCCGTTGATATGCCTAGTTGATGTGAGACTATCTTCTCCTTTTTGTCTTCTCCACAACCACCATTCTATTCCACATATAGTGCCATGTCCATGGCTCACGCTCATGTATTGTGTGAAAGTTGAAAAAGTTTGAGATTATTAAAGTATGAAACAATTGCTTGGCTTGTCATCGAGGTTGTGCATGATTAAATACTTTGTGTGATGAAGATAGAGCAACAGCCAGACTATATGATTTTGTAGGGATAACTTTCTTTAGCCATGTTATTTTGAGAAGACATGATTACTTTGATTAGTATGCTTGAAGTATTACTATTTATTTTGTCAATATGAACTTTTGTTTTGTATTCATTTGGATCTGAACATTCATGCCACAATAAAGAAAATTACATTATGAATTATGCCAGGTAGCATTCCACATCAAAATTTCTCTTTTTATCATTTACCTACTCAAGGACGAGCAGGAATTAAGCTTGGGGATGCTTGATACGTCTCCAATGTATCTATAATTTTTGATTGTTCCATGCTATTATATTACCCCTTTTGGATGTTTATGGGCTTTATTTTACAAATTTATATCATTTTTGGGACTAACCTACTAACCGGAGGCCCAACCCATATTGCTGTTTTTTTTGCCTATTTCAGTATTTCGAAGAAAAGGAATATCAAACGGAGTCCAAGCGGAATGAAACCTTCGGGAGCGTGATTTTTGGAACGAACGTGATCCGGAGAGCTTGGAGTGCAAGTCAAGAAGCTGCCGAGGAAGCTACGAGATAGGAGGCCACCCCCCTGTAGGGCGCGCCCCTGTCTCGTGGGCCCCTTGGGCAGCTACCGACGTACTTCTTCTTCCTATATATATACCTACGTACCCCGAAAACATCCAGGAGCACCACAAAACACAATTTCCACTGTAGTAACCTTCTGTATCCGCGAGATCCCATCTTGGAGCCTTCGCCGGCACTCTGCCGGAGGGGAAATCGACCATGGAGGGCTTCTACATCAACATCCTTGCCCCTCCGATGAGTTGTGAGTAGTTTACCACAGACCTACGGGTCCATAGTTATTAGCTAGATGGCTTTTTCTCTCTTTTTGGATCTCAATACAATGTTCTCACCCTCTCTTGTGGAGATCTATTCGATGTAATCTCTTTTTGCGGTGTGTTTGTCGAGATCCGATGAATTGTGGGTTTATGATCAAGTTTATCTATGAATAATATTTGAATCTTCTCTGAATTCTTTTATGTATGATTGAGTTATCTTTGCAAGTCTCTTCGAATTATCAGTTTGGTTTGGCCTACTAGATTGATCTTTCTTGCCATGGGAGAGGTGCTTAGCTTTGGGTTCAATCTTGCGGTGTTCTTACCCAGTGACAGAAAGGGTTGCAAGACACATATTGTATTGTTGCCATCGAGGATAACAAGATGGGGTTTATATCATATTGCATGAGTTTATCCCTCTACATCATGTCATCTTGCTTAATGCGTTACTCTGTTCTTATGAACTTAATACTCTAGATGCAGACAGGAGTCGGTCGATGTGTTGAGTAATAGTAGTAGATGCAGGCAGGAGTCGGTCTACTTGTTATGAACGTGATGCCTATATACATGATCATGCCTAGATAATCTCATAACTATGCGCTTTTCTATCAATTGCTCGACAGTAATTTGTGCACCCACCGTAATACTTATGATATCTCGAGAGAAGCCTCTAGTGAAACCTATGGCCCCTGGGCCTATCTTTTATCATATTTTCTTTCAATCTACCTTTATTTTCATCTTTACTTTTTGCATCTATATTATAAAATACCAAAAATATATTTATCTTATTATACTATCTTTATTAGATCTCACTTTCGCAAGTGGCCGTGAAGGGATTGACAACCCCTTTATTGCGTTGGTTGCGAGTTCTCTGTTTGTTTGTGTAGGTGTGTGGGACTTTTGAGGAGCCTCCTACTGGATTGATACCTTGGTTCTCAAAACTGAGGGAAATACTTACGCTACACTTGCTGCATCACCCTCTCCTCTTCGGGGAAAACCAACGCTAGCACAAGACGTAGCACCTGCCAAGGATCCAATTTATGTTCACAACATCGATCGTCAAAGTTTCACTCAACCTATTGAAGGAGTTCATTCTGCAACTCATGTTTATCCTTTGGGTGGAAATACCCGTGCACCTCATCGTGCCCATACTGAAGCCACTAAAAGCACTGTTGCTCAAAGGCCTCAGAAGAGATCTCGTTTACTCAATGACCGAGAGCTTCTCGTGGCCTTGCATTAGAAATAACATAAGCATCATGACTGGCTCAAGCGTCAGATGCAGAGTCTCTTGGTGGATGTTAATCGCGTTCACAATCTAGCCACCAGGAATGCATTTGTCACTCATGAAACCTGTCGGCGGTCGTGGAAGAGTCTGACATTACTCAGTTCTGAAGATGATCTTCAACAAGATGGCTTCACAAAGAGATTCAAATTTTATTCCACTCCTCCCAGGAATGTTCAAGATGGAGACATAGATATTTGCAAAGTACATACGGATCTGAATGTCGCAGATCCGTTGACTAAACCTCTTCCGTGAGCAAAACATGATCAACACCAGAACTCTATGGGTGTTCGATTCATCACAATGTAACTAGATTATTGACTCTAGTGCAAGTGGGAGACTATTGGAAATATGCCCTAGAGGCAATAATAAAAGGATTATTATTATATTTCCTTGTTCATGATAATTGTCTTTTATTCATGCTATAATTGTATTATCCGGAAATCGTAAAACACGTGTGAATACTTAGACTACAATACGTCCCTAGAAAGCCTCTAGTTGACTAGCTCGTTGGTCAACGGACAGTCATGGTTTCCTGACTATGGACATTGGATGTTGTTGACAACGGGATCACATCATTAGGAGAATGATGTGATGGACAAGACCCAATCCTAAGCATAGCACAAGATCGTGTAGTTCGTTTTGCTAGAGCTTTTCCAATGTCAAGTATCTTTTCCTTAGACCATGAGATTGTGTAACTCCCGGATACCGTAGGAGTGCTTTGGGTGTACCAAACGTCACAACGTAACTGGGTGACTATAAAGGTGCACTAGAGGTATCTCCGAAAGTGTCTGTTGGGTTGACACGGATCGAGACTGGGATTTGTCACTCCGTATTACGGAGAGGTATCACTGGGCCCACTCGGTAGTGCATCATCATAATGAGCTCTAGTGGGCTGGTGCCCCCCCCTGCCCCCCCTGTGCCTAGGGTTGGAAACCCTAGGTGGGGGGCGCGCCCCACTTGCCTTGGGGGGCACTCCACCCCCCCTGGCCGCCGCCCCCCTTGGGAGATTAGATCTCCCAGGGCCGGCGCCCCCCATGGGGGCCTATATAAAGGAGGGGGGAGGGAGGGCAGCCGCACCCTATGTCTTGGCGCCTCCCTCCCCCTGCTACACCTCTTCCTCCTCCCGCAATAGCTTGGCGAAGCCCTGCCGGAGTTCTACTGCATCCACCACAACGCTGTCGTGCTGCTGGACCTTCATCAACCTCTCCTTCCACTTGCTGGATCAAGAAGGAGGATACGTCATCCGCTCCGTACGTGTGTTGAACGCGGAGGTGCTGTCCGTTCAGCACTTGGTCATCGGTGATTTGGATCACGGCGAGTACGACTCCATCATCCCCGTTCCCTTGAACGCTTCCGCACGCGATCTACAAGTGGTATGTAGATGAAGTCTCTCTCCTATCACTCGTTTCTTAGATGAACTCATAGATGGATCTTGGTGAAACCGTAGAATTTTTTTTATTTTCTGCAACGTTCCCCAACAGTGGCATCATGAGCCAGGTTTATGCGTAGTTCTCTATTGCACGAGTAGAACACAATTTTGTTGTGGGCGTAGATCTTGTCAACTTGCTTGCCGCTACTAGTCTTATTTTGCTTCAGCGGTATTGTGGGATGAAGCGGCCCGGACCGACCTTACACGTACGCTTACGTGAGACAGGTTCCACCGACTGACATGCACTAGTTGCATAAGGTGGCTAGCGGGTGTCTGTCTCTCCCACTTTAGTTGGAGCGGATTCGATGAAAAGGGTCCTTATGAAGGGTAAATAGAAGTTGACAAAATCACGTTGTGGTTATTCGTAGGTAAGAAAACGTTCTTGCTAGAACCCAATTGCAGCCACGTAAAAGATGCAACAACAATTAGAGGACGTCTAACTTGTTTTTGCAGCAATTGTCATGTGATGTGATATGGCCAGAAGTTGTGATGAATTATGAATGATATATTGTGATGTATGAGATCATGTTCTTGTAATAGGAATCACGACTTGCATGTCGATGAGTATGACAACCGGCAGGAGCCATAGGAGTTGTCTTTATTTTTGTATGACCTGCGTGTCATTGAAGAACGCCATGTAAATTACTTTACTTTATTACTAAACACGTTAGCCATATAAGTAGAAGTAGTCGTTGGCGTGACAACTTCATGAAGACACGACGATGGAGATCATGATGATGGAGATCATGGTGTCATGCCGATGACGAAGATGATCATGGAGCCCCGAAGATGGAGATCAAAGGAGCTATATGATATTGGCCATATCATGTCACTATTATATAATTGCATGTGATGTTTATTATGTTTATGCATCTTGTTTACTTAGAACGGCGGTAGTAAATAAGATGATCCCTTATAATAATTTCAAGAAAGTGTTCCCCCTAACTATGCACCGTTGCTAAAGTTCGTCGTTTCGAAGCACCACGTGATGATCGGGTGTGATAGATCCTTACGTTCACATACAACGGGTGTAAGACAGTTTTACACATGCAAAACACTTAGGGTTAACTTAACGAGCCTAGCATTCACAGACATGGCCTCGGAACACAAAGACCGAAAGGTCGAACATGAGTCGTATGGAAGATATGATCAACATGGAGATGTTCACCGATGATGACTAGTCCGTCTCACGTGATGATCGGACACGGCCTAGTCGACTCGGATCGTGTAACACTTAGATGACTAGAGGGATGTCTAATCTGAGTGGGAGTTCATTAAATAATTTGATTAGATGAACTTAATTATCATGAACTTAGTCTAAAACCTTTGCAAAATATGTCTTGTAGATCAAATGGCCAACGCTCATGTCAACATGAACTTCAACGCGTTCCTAGAGAAAACCAAGCTGAAAGATGATGGCAGTGACTATTTGGACTGGGTCCGGAACCTGAGGATCATCCTCATAGCAGCCAAGAAAGATTATGTTCTAGAAGCACCGCTAGGTGAAGCACCAATCCCAGAGAACCAAGATGTTATGAACACTTGGCAATCACGTGCTGATGATTACTCCCTCATTCAGTGCGGCATGCTTTACAGCTTAGAACCGGGGCTCCAAAAGCGTTTTGAGCGACACGGAGCATATGAGATGTTCGAGGAGCTGAAAATGGTTTTTCAAGCTCATGCCCGGGTTGAGAGATATGAAGTCTCCGAAAAGTTCTATAGTTGTAAGATGGAGGAAAATAGTTCTGTCAGTGAGCACATACTCAAAATGTCTGGGTTGCACAACCGCCTGTCCCAGCTGGAGATCAACCTCCTGGACGAGGCGATCATTGACAGAATCCTTCAGTCGCTCCCACCGAGCTACAAGAGCTTTGTGCTGAACTATAATATGCAGGGGATGGTGAAGACCATTCCTGAAGTATTTTCAATGCTGAAGTCAGCAGAGGTTGAAATCAAGAAAGAACATCAAGTGTTGATGGTCAATAAGACCACTAAGTTCAAGAAGGGCAAGGGTAAGAAGAACTTCAAGAAGGACGGCAAAGATGTTGCCGCGCCCGATAAGCCAGTTGTCGGGAAGAAGTCAAAGAATGGACCCAAGCCTGAGACTGAGTGCTTTTATTGCAAAGGGAAGGGTCACTGGAAGTGGAACTGCCCCAAATACTTAGCGGACAAGGAGGACGGCAACACTAAAGGTATATTTCATATACATGTAATTGATGTGTACCTTACCAGTACTCGTAGTAACTCCTGGGTATTTGATACCGGTGCCGTTGCTCATATTTGTAACTCACAGCAGGAGCTGCAGAATAAGCGGAGACTGACGAAGGACGAGGTGACGATGCGCGTCGGGAATGGTTCCAAGGTCGATGTGATCGCCGTCGGCACGCTACCTCTACATTTACCTACGGGATTAGTTTTAAACCTCAATAATTGTTATTTAGTGCCAAGTTTGAGCATGAACATTGTATCTGGATCTCGTTTGATGTGAGATGGCTACTCATTTTAATCCAAGAATAATGGTTGTTCTATTTATATGAGAGATATGTTTTATGGTCATGCCCCGATGGTCAATGGTTTATTCTTAATGAATCTCGAACGTAATGTTACACATATTCATAGTGTGAATACCAAAAGATGTAAAGTTGATAACGATAGTCCCACATACTTGTGGCACTGCCGCCTTGGTCACATTGGTGTCAAGCACATGAAGAAGCTCCATGCTGATGGACTTTTAGTCTCTCGATTATGAATCATTTGACACATGCGAACCATGCCTCATGGGCAAAATGACCAAGACTCCGTTCTCCGGAACAATGGAGCGAGCAACAACTTGTTGGAAATCATACATACTGATGTGTGTGGTCCAATGAGCATTGAGGCTCGCGGAGGATATCGTTATGTTCTCACTCTCACTGATGACTTAAGTAGATATGGGTATGTCTACTTGATGAAACACAAGTCTGAGACCTTTGAAAAGTTCAAGGAATTTCAGAATGAAGTAGAGAATCAACGTGACCGAAAGATAAAATTCTTACAATCGGATCGTGGAGGAGAATATTTAAGTCACGAATTTGGTACGCACTTAAGAAAACGTGGAATCGTTTCACAACTCACGCCACCTGGAACACCTCAGCGTAACGGTGTGTCCAAACATCGTAATCGCACTCTATTGGATATGGTGCGATCTATGATGTCTCTTACTGATTTACCACTATCATTTTGGGGATACGCTCTAGAGACAGCTACATTCACTTTAAATAGGGCACCGTCTAAATCCATTGAGACGACACCGTATGAATTATGGTTTGGGAAGAAACCTAAGCTGTCGTTTCTAAAAGTTTGGGGATGCGATGCTTATGTCAAGAAACTTCAACCTGAAAAGCTCGAACCCAAGTCGGAAAAATGCGTCTTCATAGGATACCCTAAGGAAACCATTGGGTATACCTTCTACCTTAGATCCGAAGGCAAGATCTTTGTTGCCAAGAACGGATCCTTTCTGGAAAAGGAGTTTCTCTCGAAAGGAGTAAGTGGGAGAAAAGTAGAACTCGATGAAGTACTACCTCTTGAACCGAAAAGTAGTGCAGCTCAGGAAAATGTTCCTGTGGTGCCTACACTGACTGGAGAGGAAATTAATGATGATGATCAAGGTACTTCGGATCAAGTTGCTACTGAACTTCGTAGGTCCACAAGGACACGTTCCACACCAGAGTGGTATGGCAACCCTGTCCTGGAAATCATGTTGTTAGACAATGGTGAACCTTCAAACTTTGAAGAAGCGATGGCGGGCCCAGATTCCAACAAATGGCTAGAAGCCATGCAATCCGAGATAGAATCCATGTATGAAAACAAAGTATGGACTTTGACTGACTTGCCCGATGATCGGCGAGCGATAGAAAACAAATGGATCTTTAAGAAGAAGACGAACGCGGATGGTAATGTCACCATCTATAAAGCTTGACTTGTTGCTAAGGGTTATCGACAAGTTCAAGGGATTGACTACGATGAGACTTTCTCTCCCGTAGCGAAGCTTAAGTCCGTCCGAATCATGTTAGCAATTGCTGCATACTATGATTATGAGATATGGCAGATGGACGTCAAAACGGCATTCCTTAACGGTTATCTTAAGGAAGAGCTGTATATGATGCAGCCGGAAGGTTTTGTCGATCCTAAGAATGCTAACAAAGTATGCAAGCTCCAGCGGTCCATTTATGGGCTGGTGCAAGCATCTCGGAGTTGGAATATTTGCTTTGATGAGATGATCAAAGCGTTTGGGTTTATGCAGACTTATGGAGAAGCCTGCGTTTACAAGAAAGTGAGTGGGAGCTCTATAGCATTTCTCATATTATATGTAGATGACATACTTTTGATGGGAAATGATATAGAATTCTTGGACAACATTAAGGCCTACTTGAATAAGTGTTTTTTAATGAAGGACCTTGGAGAAGCAGCTTACATATTAGGCATCAAAATCTATAGGGATAGATCGAGACGCCTCATAGGTCTTTCACAAAGCACATACCTTGATAAGATTTTAAAGAAGTTCAAAATGGATCAGTCCAAGAAAGGGTTCTTGCCTGTATTGCAAGGTGTGAGATTGAGCTCGGCTCAATGCCCGACCACGGCAAAAGATAAAGAAGAGATGAGTGTCATCCCCTATGCCTCATCCATAGGATCTATTATGTATGCCATGCTGTGTACCAGACCTGATGTAAACCTTGCAGTAAGTTTGGTAGGAAGGTACCAAAGTAATCCCGGCAAGGAACACTGGACAGCGGTCAAGAATATCCTGAAGTACCTGAAAAGGACAAAGGACATGTTTCTTGTTTATGGAGGTGACGAAGAGCTCGTCGTAAAGGGTTACGTCGACGCTAGCTTCGAAACAGATCTGGATGACTCTAAGTCACAAACTGGATACGTGTATATGTTGAATGGTGGGGCAGTAAGCTGGTGCAGCTGCAAGCAGAGCATCGTGGCGGGATCTACATGTGAAGCGGAGTACATGGCAGCCTCGGAGGCAGCGCATGAATCAATTTGGGTGAAGGAGTTCATCCCCGAGCTAGGAGTCATACCCAATGCGTCGGGGCCGATCAAACTCTTCTGTGACAACACTGGAGCTATTGCCCTTGCCAAGGAGCCCAAGTTTCACAAGAAGACCAGGCACATCAAGCGTCGTTTCAACTCCATCTGTGAAAATGTTCAAGATGGAGACATAGATATTTGCAAAGTACATACGGATCTGAATGTCGCAGATCCGTTGACTAAACCTCTTCCGCGAGCAAAACATGATCAACACCAGAACTCTATGGGTGTTCGATTCATCACAATGTAACTAGATTATTGACTCTAGTGCAAGTGGGAGACTATTGGAAATATGCCCTAGAGGCAATAATAAAAGGATTATTATTATATTTCCTTGTTCATGATAATTGTCTTTTATTCATGCTATAATTGTATTATCCGGAAATCGTAAAACACGTGTGAATACTTAGACTACAATACGTCCCTAGAAAGCCTCTAGTTGACTAGCTCGTTGGTCAACGGACAGTCATGGTTTCCTGACTATGGACATTGGATGTTGTTGACAACGGGATCACATCATTAGGAGAATGATGTGATGGACAAGACCCAATCCTAAGCATAGCACAAGATCGTGTAGTTCGTTTTGCTAGAGCTTTTCCAATGTCAAGTATCTTTTCCTTAGACCATGAGATTGTGTAACTCCCGGATACCGTAGGAGTGCTTTGGGTGTACCAAACGTCACAACGTAACTGGGTGACTATAAAGGTGCACTAGAGGTATCTCCGAAAGTGTCTGTTGGGTTGACACGGATCGAGACTGGGATTTGTCACTCCGTATTACGGAGAGGTATCACTGGGCCCACTCGGTAGTGCATCATCATAATGAGCTCAAAGTGACCAAGTGTCTGGTCATGGGATCATGCATTACGGTACGAGTAAAGTGACTTGCCGGCAACGAGATTGAACGAGGTATTGGGATACCGACGATCGAATCTCGGGCAAGTAACATACCATCTGACAAAGGGAATAGTATACGCGGTTGCCTGAATCCTCGACATCGTGGTTCATCCGATGAGATCATCGAGGAGTATGTGGGAGCCAACATGGGTATCCAGATCCCGCTGTTGGTTATTGACTGGAGAGCCGTCTCGGTCATGTCTGCATGTCTCCCGAACCCGTAGGGTCTACACACTTAAGGTTCGGTGACGCTAGGGTTGTATGAATATGAGTATGCAGCAAACGAATGTTGTTTGGAGTCCCGAATGAGATCCCGGACGTCACAAGGAGTTTCGGAATGGTCCGGAGGTAAAGAATTATATATAGGAAGTGATGTTTTGGCCATCGAGAAAGTTTCGGGGTCACCCGGTATTGTACCAGGACCACCGGAAGGGTCCCGGGGGTCCACCGGGTGGGGCCACTTATCCCGGAGGGCCCCGTGGGCTGAAGTTTGAGGGGAACCAGCCCCTAGTGGGCTGGTGCGCCCCCTGCCCCCCTCCTGCGCCTAGGGTTGGAAACCCTAGGTGGGGGGCGCGCCCCACTTGCCTTGGGGGGGCACTCCACCCCCCCTGGTCGCCTCCCCCCTTGGGATATTAGATCTCCCAGGGCTGGCGCCCCCCTGGGGGCCTATATAAAGGAGGGGGAGGGAGGGCAGCCGCACCCTGTGTCTTGGCGCCTCCCTCCCCCTGCTACAGCTCTTCCTCCTCCCGCAATAGCTTGGCGAAGCCCTACCGGAGTTCTGCTGCATCCACCACCACACCGTCGTGGTGCTGGACCTTCATCAACCTCTCCTTCCCCCTTGCTGGATCAAGAAGGAGGAGACGTCATCCGCTCCGTACGTGTGTTGAACGCGGAGGTGCTGTCCGTTCAACACTTGGTCATCTGTGATTTGGATCACGACGAGTACGACTCCATCATCCCCGTTCCCTTGAACGCTTCCGCACGCGATCTACAAGTGGTATGTAGATGCAATCTCTCTCCTATCACTCGTTGCTTAGATGAACTCATAGATGGATCTTGGTGAAACCGTAGAATTTTTTTTATTTTCTACAACGTTCCCCAACACTAATGTGTTTGTGAGAATTACAGGATAACACAGGTAGTAGTCACATATTGATTCGGTTTACCTACCAGAGATGACCCCTGAAAATGTGTGAAGACATTGAAGATAATGGTGGTCTATGAAGACATTCACATTGAAGACTATGACAGGAGAAGACATCGCGTGAAGACTATGGAGTGCGAAGACATAGTTGTTTCGTAATTTCCTTTCTTCTTTGTTGAGTCATAGGAACCATCGTACTGTTAAGTGGGGTCCAAGTGAATAAAGTAAGAGTGACTGATGTGATGCTCAAAAAAACCTATGTCTTCGAGCGAAGAAAATGAGAGCAAATCTTATCCAGAGCTGGATGAGTCAGCTCGGCTTGTAGCCCAAGCTAAGCTGTCGCGTGTGTTTGAAATCTGACCATTGGACACGTGTCAATTCCTTAGTGACCCAGGTTCATTTTGGACAAATCAGGTCGGGTTGCCTCCTGGCTATAAATAGCCCACCCCCTACACCATAAATTGTTAGCTGCTCAGAGTTTGTGCACGGCTTTTGTCGTTGGAGAGGAACCCACCTCTGAAGCCTTTGAGAGAGAATCCTTGCAAGGACAAAGCCCAAAAAACCTAGAGCCAAATAGTTTTAGGCATCACTGAATTCTTTCTGTCCGCGTGATCTGAAGACTTATTACACTTGAGGACTGTGAATCCTCCAGCCGGTTAGGCGTCGCGTTCTAAGCATCCAAGAGTCATTGTGGATTGCCGATGAACGAAGTCTGTGAAGGTTTGGAAGTCTCCCTTGAAGACTTACCAGAGTGACTGGGCGAGGACTAAGTGTTCTTAGCTCAAGGGGAATAAGGTGAAGATGCGGTCTTCTGAATTGAATCTCAGCCTCCCTAACCAGACGTACAGTTGTCACAACAACTGTAACATCCCAAATTTTCAATCTGGAATGTTATACATTAGATCATCTTTGCATATCATATTTTATTGCATTTTGGTTTGATCTAGAAATTCTACGCAACTCAAGGACCCACGGAGAGAGTTGGGGATTTTGTTATTTTCATATTTGAGTTTTCTAAATTTTGAAAAGAGGATCGTTTGATTTTAATTATTTTATCTTCGTATATGTCTTTTATAAAAATAAAATAGAGGGAATAAAATGGCTTTCCCAAAATAAAGAAATATTGGATATTTAATAATAAAATCAAATAAGATTTTATTTTGGAGTTTTATCGCTATTTTATTTGAATTAAGAAAAATATGCGTTTTTCAAAATTGCATTTTAGGCCCAAATAAGTGTTCACCTTGTCCGGCTTATTTTTATAGGACGGGGAAATTTTATTTTAGAATTTTTGGAGTCCGTTTAGTATTTCTTTTCTTTTGTTTTCTGCATGTTTGAATTATTAAAAAAAGTCAATCGACTTGGGCCGCCATGGGCGACCCGGACTCCGCCTCTCCCGGGCTGCCGCCGCTGCCTTTTTTCTCCGGTTTATTTCGGTAAACCCTAGATCTAGATCCTGGTTTTTTTTAATTCTGGTTTATTTTTCGTTAGATCGGTTTTTCCGATGGTTTATTTATTTTGCGGACGTTCGTCCTTTCGTTCGTTTTAACAAACGGTTTTCATCGTTTAGCCGCAGAAAGTGAACGTTTGTTTGTTAGCCTGTTCGTCAGTTTTTCTTTTTCCATGGATTTTCTGCAATTATTTTCGATCGCGATTTCTGCCCTGATTTTCGTTTTAGTTTATCTTTTCACTCGTTTATCGGAATCAGGCGATTCAAGCGCCTAGAGTTTCGTCTCGAAACCCTCTTTCCGTTTAACCAACTTAAACAAGTTTTTACTACTGTAAATTTGACTTAGGTCTAGATTAGTAGATGAAGCTTGTTTCTTTAGCCGTTTGAGTTTCGTTGCTTCGTTTGATTTGTCTCTTTTTGCAAACTGGAGTTCTTAAGTTGAACTTTCTAGTTATATCTCTTATTTGAGTTTTACCCGTGCATTAGATGAGTGCTTATTGTTTGCTTGTTTGTTTGTGATAGAGTACCCGGAGTGCGCAGCGTGCTACTACGAGTCTCTAGGTTTCACGGATCGTCAGCAAGGCAAGTAACACATTGATCATACCTCTTTACTACCCAGTTTTATTGCATTAGATCAATCCTCAAACAATTGCATGGTTAGGATCTGATTAATATGTGGGTTTTGGGAAGTAGATGAGGTAGTACCTATTGTCCTGTTTATTACCAAACCTTTGGGAGTTACTTCTACATTTGATTATATTGCTATGCTATGCTTGTAGACGTGGATTGGGTGAGTGTATCCATGACAGATGTGAGTATTGTAAATTAATGGTTCAACTTAAGGTGGCAACTTTAATACACATCTGGGTGGATTGAGGCACCTAGGGAACCCAATGTTGCCTGTTTTATTTTGGAAATCCCGGGGTACCGTGTGTGTAACATCCCAAATTTTCAATTTGGATGTTTATAAATAGATCATTCATATGGATCCATGATTTATGCATTTTTGCCCCATTTGTATTACTTGATTTTGATCCAAGGAACTTTGAGCAACTCAAGGACCAAAAGAGAGAGTTGGAAGTTTCCCTAAAAACCAATTTTGAATTTTTTTTCAAAGTTGGGAGTTTGGATCAAATTTGGTTCCACCAAAAAAAATTATTTCCATTATTCAGAAAATAAAATAGAGAGAAGATAAAATGACTTCTTTAAAAACACAACGAAAATATTGGAATTTGAATTTGGAATCAAAATATATTTGTTGGGTTTTATTTGCAATTTATTTTATTAGTTTAGCAAAAATGTTTATTTTTAAAAATTTGCATTTTAGACCGGATAAAAGTTCACAAGGTCATATATAAGACCATATATTTATGTGAATTTTTCTGGCATTTCTAGACTTTATTTTATTTGTATTTTTGGTGCCACAGTGTTTCTGTTATTCAAAAAAAAAGAACCCTCGCAGCCATAGACCAACTAAGGCCCATATCTTTCAGCCCATGCGCTATCTTCTCCCTCCTCTCGTCGTTGCAGAAACATGTACAGAGAGCACGCATGCATCACTTCCACCCAGCGCCCCACCTCTCCCATTCATCTCCCTCGCCCCGAAAACCCTCTGAGGCTTTGTTCGGTTAATCCTCTCCCCAAGAGGATTGGAGGGGATTGGCAAGGATTGGTTCATATTTTGACTTAGAAGAGGTTTAAATCCTCCTCAAACCCCTTCAACCCACTCGGATTTACACACAACCGAACAAGGCCTGAATGAAATCCCCTCGACTCCCTCGCCCGTTTCCACCCCCTAGTGCGCCTCCTAGACATCCATTATGGCCACCACGAACGCTTCATACTGCAGCCATCAAACACATTAATTCCGGCAACGGCCCACTCTCCTCTGGCTTCCCCTGACCCTCTATAAAATCCCAGAGCGTTGCCCCAGTTCCTGTTGTCCGAAGCACCCTGTTTGCAAAAGCTATAGCCCTCCCTAACCTCGCCAATTGCTCGCCGGAGTTCATGTATTCCGGCGGCTTCTCCACCACGCCAGGAGGCGACACCGACCCCGCTGTATTGTTCCTCGGATCCGCCTCACGTTGCTCTTCACCGTCCTGCACGTGTCCTTCATGAAAGCACATCGGATTCGTCTTCTTCCTCATCTCCGGCGACAAGACCGGTGAACACCCAGCCCAAATTTTTCACTTTTTCCAGTATTTTTTCAATCTCAGATTTTATACCAATTCTTGTTTCTTGTATGTATTTTAGTCTATAGATCCGATTTAGTTGATTATTTTTCCTTCTAGTTCATAGAAATCCCCTCTATCTAGAGAACCAAACGAAAATATTCTTTTAAAATTTTAAAATTTGAATTCAAACAGATCTGAATTCAAACTTTGTTAGGCCGTAACTCGAGTTTTGTAACTCCGTTTTAGGTGATTCTTTTTGCGAATCGAAGCTCGTAATGTGTACTTTCTGTTAAACCCAAACACAAATATTTTTGCTACTATAAAAATTACATTCTGTACAAAAACTTTATTTGGATGTTTTGGAGTTTTTCGAAGTCTTTCATTTGTTTTCTTTTTGGATCTTTGCTTGTATGCTTATGTATGTTATTGCTTGGTTACGCTAGATCATCCGGAGTGTGAAGCTTGCTACTACAAATCTTTACAGTTCAACGAACGTTAGCAAGGCAAGTTCACACTTTGATCATAATTTTCAATATCCAGTTTTACTATGCATTAGTTTCACCCTCAAAGATTGCATGAGTAGGATTGGGAACATGTGGATATGCTTTGTAGTTCATGTGGTAGAAACCTATGACCTTTGATCACCCCGGGAATATTCGTTATATCATATATTGCTTAGCCATGCTCGTAGACGGGGATTGGTATGTGTGATTCATGCAAGTTGCGAGAGTTAATAATTTTGGGATAACCTAAGGTGGCAACTTTAATACACATCTGGGTGGATTGTTTGGGGCACCTGGAGAAACCAGTGCTTGCCCAAGGGGAATCCCGGAGTACCCGTGTGATTACCCTAGGTCCGCCACCCAGGCTCAAAGGGATCATAAGATATTTCATGCCTAGAAACTTCCGTGTGCAGCCACAAGCCATTATGGGCTCTGGCATAGTTGAGTAAGTTGTGTGACCTCTTTCCGTGGTAGACTAGCTGATGTAGGGGAAAGTAGGTGTACCGGTCTACCCAGGGTTAAGGGCAAACGCTTCTGAAAGGCTATGTCTCGATCTTCCGATCATGGAGGTGGTCGAGTCTTGTGGGGAAAAGTGCGCAAACCTCTGCAGAGTGTACAAACTAATCATGATTAGCCGTGTCCCCGGTTATGGACAACTTGAGTATCTAGAAGTGAATTATTGGTTGATCTCATCACTCTATTTAATGAAATTATTGGGTTACTAATAACTTTGGAATTTTGGGATTGAGTTGGAGGAACCTTCTCAATAATGACATTTTAATTTAGTAGTAAATAAAAATTTATTCCTTTGTTGTAGGGTAAAATTGGCTTTATGCAAAAATTAAACTTAGAGCCTCCACCAGCTAAATTTGCATATAGAGATAGTTTGTTTTTCATTATTATTCTATGGTGTGAAATTGCCAGCATATTCCATGTGCTGACCTACACGGCTGCAACGTCTCATGTTGCAGACTTTTCCGACGAGGATTAAAGGTGCGATAGGTCGTTGTTCTGCACTCAGTTTGCCGTGGAGTTGGATGGACTCATTTACCTTCGATGCTTCCGCAGTTATTTTATTTTAGATGGCCTTTGGCCATATTATTGTAATAAATACTCTTTTGAGGATCTCGATGTAATAAAGTGTGTGATTGAACTCTGTTATAATTCCTCGAGTACTGTGTGTGTCAGCATACCGATCCAGGGATGACACTTAAGCACAGAGACTTAGAATCATTTGGGTCGGGTCGCTACAAGATGGTATCAGAGCCCACGCTGACTGTAGGACGCGACCACTAGGAAATGGAAAGCCATAGGAAGAAAACTCTATTTTACGACTTCCTTAAATATCCGTTGGTCTATACTCTTCTCTATTCATTTCTATCTCTTCTCCACTTTAATAAAATAGTTGTTGCACCCCATCACTAAGTTGCTCAGCCTGATGAGACCATGACCTATGAAGACATCATTGACGAAGAAGAAGAAGAAGCTAGAGTTGACTTTGATTTGAGGAGATTTAGTTCAGACCACCACTACCAAGTTGAGTCCAACTAATGATTTGCGGTAGTATGAAGAGATCATATCTCTTGTGGATATGACCTTACCTGTAGGTTTTGCTTGTGTGGTGTGATCTATGTGAATTGCTTGATTTGAAGTTTCTTGCTATCATAAGTATGGGTAGTGATTTCTCTCATTAGGCCCTTATTCTATTTTAATTTCTCATCCACTCTAAACCGTACCGGATAACCGCAAATGATCTGGAGGAAATTAAGAAGCAGATTAAGGAATTATTGGAGAAATGTTATATTCGACCGAGTTCATCACCTTGGGGAGCCCCAATGCTTCTAGTTGAGAAGAAGGATGGAACCTTGAGAATGGTTATAGATTATTGTGCGCTAAACGAGGTGATGATTAAGAACAAGTACCATCTACCAATGATCAATGATTTGTTTGACCAGCTACAAGGGGCAAAAGTTTTCTCCAAGATCGATCTTCGATCAGGATATCACCAGCTGAAGATTCGAGAACAAGATATACCCAAGACAGCCTTTACCACGAGATATGGGCTTTATGAGTATATGGTCATGTCTTTTGGTTTGACTAATGGCCCTGCCTATTTTATGAGTATGATGAATAAGGTATTCATGGAGTTCTTGGATAAGTTTGTTGTGGTATTCATTGATGACATATTGATTTACTCGAAGAATGAAGAAGAACACAAGGAACATTTGCGCTTGGTTCTAGAGAAGCTCAGGGAACATCAATTATACGCAAAGATCAGCAAGTGTGAATTCTGGTTGAAGGAAGTCGGATTTCTTGGACATGTTATATCAGGAGAAGGAATAGCAGTAGACCCCTCCAAGGTTGAAGCCGTCACCGAATGGAAGGCACCCACCTCAGTCAGAGAGATTCCTAGTTTTCTTGGACTTGCAGGATATTACCGAAGGTTTATTGAGAATTTCTCCAAGATCGCGAAGCCCATGACAGAGTTATTGAAGAAAGACACTAAGTTTGTTTGGACCGACGAATGTGAGGCCAGTTTCCAGGAGCTAAAGAAACATTTGGTCACAACCCCAGTGCTAATTCTTCCGAATATACACAAGGATTTCCAAGTATATTGCAACGCTTCTCGTCAGGGACTTGGAGGTGTTCTTATGCAAGAAGGAAGTGTTGTTTCATATGCCTCACGTCAGCTTCGACCTCATGAGCGGAATTATGCCACACATGATTTGGAGTTAGTAGCCATAGTGCACGCACTCAAGACCTGGAGACATTTTCTTATTGGAAATAGGTGTGATGTTTACACGGATCACAAGAGTTTGAAATACATCTTCACGCAGAAGGAGTTGAATCTCAGGTAGAGAAGATGGTTGGAGCTCATAAAGGATTATGATATGAAATTGCACTATCTCCCAGGAAAGGCCAATGTTGTGGCAGATGCATTGAGCCGCAAGAGCTACGTCAATACCCTCACAGCAGGAGGATTACTTCAAGAGTTAATTGATGATTTCAGAGATCTTCGATTAGAGATAGTACCACAAGGTTTTGTTGCCGCAATGGAAATTCAATCCACTTTGTTGGGAAAGATCCGAGAAGCCCAGAAGTTAGACAAAGGCATTACAGAGATAAAGGGAAGGATGAACCAAAGAAAGGCCGAAGGATTTCATGAGGATGAACATGGAACCTTATGGTTTGAGAAGCGTATTTACGTGCCAAATGACCCAGAGATCAGGAAATTGATTCTTTAGGAGGCTCATGATTCGCCTTATTCAATACACCTGGGCAACACCAAGATGTATTTGGACTTGAAGGAAAATTTCTGGTGGACGGGTATGAAGAAGGATATTGCCGAGTATGTCGCAGTATGTGACGTATGTCAGAGGGTTAAGGCAGAGCACCAGAAACCAGCAGGATTAATTCAGCCTTTGCCAATATCAGATTGGAAGTGGGACAAGCTTGGCATGGACTTCATTACAGGATTACCCAGGACCCGATTAGGCGATTCTATTTGGGTAGTGGTTGATCGCTTGACTAAGGTAGCTCACTTCATCCCCGTGAAAACCAAATATACAAGTGCTAAGTTAGCCAAGATATACATGACCAGGATTGTATGTATGCATGGAGTTCCGAGGACCACCGTATCAGATAGAGGAACACAATTTACCTCAAAGTTTTGGCATCAGTTACACGAAACTTTGGGTACCAGGCTAGAGTTTAGTACGGCCTTTCATCCGCAGACAGATGGGCAGACTGAGAGAGTCAACCAGATTCTGGAGGACATGTTGAGAGCTTGTGCACTAGATTATGGATCTAGTTAAGATGATAATTTGCCATACGCAGAATTCTCATATGACAACAGCTATCAAGCCAGTCTGAAAATGGCCCCTTTCGAAGCTTTGTACGGAAGGAGGTGCAGGGCACCATTGATGTGGGATGATGTTGGAGACCGTAAATTATTCGGACCAGATATAATTAGAGATTTAGAGGAGAAAGTCAAATTGATCCGCGACAGACTCAAGGTAGCCCAATCTAGACAGAAGAGTTATGCCGATACTAAACGCAAGGAGGTAACCTATGAAGTCGGAGATAGAGCATATCTTCGTGTGTCACCACTTCGAGGAGTTAAACGATTTGGAGTCAAAGGAAGTTAGCACCACAGTTTGTGGGGCCATAGAGAGTTTTAGAATGCATGGGTGAAGTTGCCTACAAGTTGGAATTACCCGAAGCCTTGTCAGGAGTTCATGATGTGTTTCACGTTTCCCAGTTGAAGAAGTGCCATGCAGAGATGGCCGATATTCCTCTAAGAGATACAGTGCCACTAGAAGCCATACAGTTGGATAGCGATCTGACCTATGAGGAGAAGCCCGTCAAGATTCTCGAGACTGCAAGCAAGGTTACCTGTAGCAAGGTCATCAAGTTTTGCAAGGTTCAGTGGAGTCATCATACTGAGGAAGAAGCCACTTGGGAACGAGGAGATGATCTCCGATAGGACCACCCACACCTTTTTGCTAGCCAACCCGAATCTCGAGGGCGAGATTCCTCTTAAGGGGGGTAGGTTTGTAACATCCCAAATTTTCAATTTGGATGTTTATAAATAGGTCATTCATATGCATCCATGATTTATGCATTTTTGCCCCATTTGTATTATTTGATTTTGATCCAAGGAACTTTGAGCAACTCAAGGACCAAAAGAGAGAGTTGGAAGTTTCCCTAAAAACCAATTTTGAATTTTTATTTTTTTCAAAGTTGGGAGTTTGGATCAAATTTGGTTCCACCAAAAAAAATTATTTCCATTATTTTGAAAATAAAATAAAGAGAGAAGATAAAATGACTTCTTCAAAAACACAAGGAAAATATTGGAATTTGAATTTGGAATCAAAATATATTTGTTGGGTTTTATTTGCAATTTATTTTATTAGTTTAGAAAAATGTTTATTTTTAAAAATTTGCATTTTAGACCGGATAAATGTTCACAAGGTCATATATAAGACCATATATTTATGTGAATTTTTCTGGCATTTCTAGACTTTAGTTTATTTGTATTTTCGGTGCCACAGTGTTTCTGTTATTAATAAAAAGAACCCTCGGAGCCATAGACCAACTAAGGCCCATATCTTTCAGCCCATGCGCTATCTTCTCCCTCCTCTCGTCGTTGCAGAAACATGTACAGAGAGCACGCATGCATCACTTCCACCCAGCGCCCCACCTCTCCCCTTCCTCTCCCTTGCCCCGAAAACCCTTTGACTGGAATCCCCTCGACTCCCTCGACTGTTTCCACCCCCTAGTGCGCCTCCTAGACAGCCATTATGGCCACCACGAATGCTTCATACTGCAGCCATTAAACACATTAATTCCGGCAACGCCCCGCTCTCCTCTGGCTTCTCGTGACCCTCTATAAAAGTCCAGAGCATTGCCCCAGTTCCTCTCATCCGAAGCCCCCTGTTTGCAAAAGCTATCTCCCTCCCTAACCTCGCCAATTGCTCGCCGGAGTTCATGTATTCCGGCGGCTTCTCCACTACGCCAGGAGGCGACCCCGACCCCGCTGTGTTGTTCCTCGGATCCGCCTCACGTTGCTCTTCACAATCCCGCACGTGTCCTTCGTCGAAGCACACCGGAGTCGCCTTCTTCCTCATCTCCGGCGACAAGTCCAGTGAACACCCAGGCCAAATTTTTCTCTTTTTCCAGTATTGTTTTCAATCTCAGATTCTATACCAATTCTTGTTTCTTGTATATCTTTTAGTCTATAGATCAGATTTAGTTGATTCTTTTTCCTACTAGTTCATAGAAATCCCCTCTATCCAGAGAACCAAACGAAAAATATTTTTTAAATTTTTTTAAAATTTGAATTCAAACAGATCTGAATTCAAACTTCGTTAGGCCGTAACTCGAGTTTCGTAACTCCGTTTTAGGTGATTCTTTTTGCGAATCGAAGCTCGTAACGTGTACTTTCTGTTAAACCCAAACACACATATTTTTGCTACTATAAAAATTGCATTCTGTACAGAAACTTTATTTGGATGTTTTGGAGTTTTTCGAAGTCTTTCATTTGTTTTCTTTTTGGATCTTTGCTTGTATGCTTATGTATGTTATTGCTTGCTTACGCTAGATCATACGGAGTGCGAAGCTTGCTACTATGAATCTTTACAGTTCAACGAATGTCAACAAGGCAAGTTCACACGTTGATCATAATTTTCAATATCTAGTTTTACTATGCATTAGTTTTACCCTCAAAGATTGCATGAGTAGGATTGGGAACATGTGGTTATGCTATGTAGTTCATGTGGTAGGAACCTATGACCTTTTGATCACCCCGGGAATATTCATTATATCATATATTGCTTAGCCATGCTTGTAGACGGGGATTGGTATGTGTGATCCATGCAAGTTGCGAGAGTTAATAATTTTGGGATAACCTAAGGTGGCAACTTTAATACACATCTGGGTGGATTGTTTGGGGCACCTGGAGAAACCAGTGCTTGCCCAAGGGGAATCCCGGAGTACCCGTGTGATTACCCTAGGTCCGCCACCCAGGCTCAAAGGGATCATAAGATATTTCATGCCTAGAAACTTCCGTGTGCAGCCACAAGCCATTATGGGCTCTGGCATAGTTGAGTAAGTTGTGTGACCTCTTTCCGTGGTAGACTAGCTGATGTAGGGGAAAGTAGGTGTACCGGTCTACCCAGGGTTAAGGGCAAACGCTTCTGAAAGGCTATGTCTCGATCTTCCGATCATGGAGGTGGTCGAGTCTTGTGGGGAAAAGTGCGCAAACCTCTGCAGAGTGTACAAACTAATCATGATTAGCCGTGTCCCCGGTTATGGACAACTTGAGTATCTAGAAGTGAATTATTGGTTGATCTCATCACTCTATTTAATGAAATTATTAGGTTACTAATAACTTGGGAATTTTGGGATTGAGTTGGAGGAACCTTCTCAATAATGGCATTTTAATTTAGTAGTAAATAAAAATTTATTCCTTTGTTGTAGGGTAAAATTGGCTTTAGGCAAAAATTGAACATAGAGCCTCTACCAGCTAAATTTGCATATGGAGATAGTTTGTTTTTCATTATTATTCTATGGTGCGAAATTGCTAGCATATTCCATGTGCTGACCTACACGGCTGCAACATCTCATGTTGCAGACTTTTCCGACGAGGATTAAAGGTGCGATAGGTCGTTGTTCTGCACTCAGTTTGCTGTGGAGTTGGATGGACTCATTTACCTTTGATGCTTCCGCATTTATTTTATTTTAGATGGCCTTTGGCCATATTATTGTAATAAATACTCTTTTGAGGATCTCGATGTAATAAAGTGTGTGATTGAACTCTGTTATAATTCCTCGAGTACTGTGTGTGTCAGGATACCGATCCAGGGATGACACTTGAGCACAGAGACTTCGATCCATTTGGGTCGGGTCGCTACAGTGTGATTCTCCTATGGACGGCCACCCAGGCTCAAAGGGATCATGAGATTTTTCATGCTAGAAACTTTCGTGTGCAGCCGCAAGCTACTATGGGCTCTAGCATAGTTGATTAAGTCGTGTGAACTCTTATAGTGGTAGACTAGCAGATGTAGGGGTTGTAGGTGGTACTGTCTACCCATCGTAAGGTGCGAACGCTTCTGAAAGACTATGTCTCGGTCATCCGTTTCTCAAACAACATGCAGTGCGAGAATCCAACGGAGGAGATCGAGTCTTGTGGGGAAAAGTGCGCAAACCTCTGCAGAGTGTACAAACTAATCATGGTTAGTCTTGTCCCCGGTTATGGACGTTTTGAATATCTAGTACTTGGATTATCATGTGAACCTCTTGGGTAAATGTTGATGCTTAATTGGGATTCAATTGGGTGAACCTTCTCAATGTTTAACAACTACCATGATAGTTATATAAAATTTATTCCTTTGTTATAGGAAAAAATTGGCTTTATGCAAAACTGTAATCATAGAGCTTTCCACCAGCCAAATATGCATGTAGTGATAGCATTATTCTGTTCAGTACTCTCTATGTGTTACATTGCCAGCATATTCCATGTGCTGACCCGTTTTCGGGCTGCAACGTTCATGTTGCAGACTTTTCAGACGACGAGTAAGGTGCCTTAGGTCGTGATCTTTCACTCAGTGATGCCATTGGAGTTGATGGACTCGCTTTATCTTCGAAGCCTTCCGCTGTTAACGTATTTAGATGGCCTTAAGCCATATTTATTGTAATAAGTTCTCTTTTGAGACATTCGATGTAATAAGTGTGTGATTGCTCCTCTGTTATAAATCCTTCAAGTACTGTGTGTGTCAGCATTACCGATCCAGGGATGACACTGATGCACAGAGATAACACTGTTTGAGATCTGGTCGCTACAAGATGGTATCAGAGCACACGCTGACTGTAGGACACGACCACTAAGCTAAAGCCCTAGATCACTACTCTCTTCTCATTTCTAACTCCTCTCCCTTTTCTACTCTTTAGGATGGCGGATGCAAGGAACAAGTTCACGCAACCGGATGAAGATACACCCTTCAGACGCCACTTGAAGGAAGTCACTAGATACCTGAACATCGGAGTACCAAGCTTCACCGGGACCTACATCGCCACTTTGCCAGAAGAGGAGCGTTGGATGATTCAAGTTCAAGTTCCAGGAAGAACATTCATGCCAGTCACTGAGCCCATAGAGTTTTCCTTTGATGCACCAACCTGGAGTCTAGGAAAGAGCATGGCAGCCCACATCACCATGGGACGCATTGGAGAAGTGTACCACAAGGATCTCAAGGATACTATCTACCAGATTTGTGGGCGCCGAGATGAGCAATGGGAGATGATCTGCACCAAGAAGGATAGATCTATTGCAGCTTTCATCCAGGAGTTAAACCAGCACATTCGTCTCCAGGAGAACCAGAAGTGCGCATGCATGATAGATCTAAAGAAGGCAATGACCAAGATCACCGAGATGGAGGAAGAACTAAAATCCACACGCGATGGATATGAGGAGGAAATCGTAACATTATTGGAGAAGAATGATGATCTGATAAAGAAGATCGGAGTATTCATGGGAGACCCCGCGCCAAGAGGAGATGACGATGATTCCACTTGCCCGGAGAACTACATCATGATCGACGACATCGACTCGGACCCCGATGATAGTGATGATGACTTTGTTGATGAAGCTGGAGCAGACATCATGGAGTCTTCGACCGATCAATTTTTCTAGTCGACCACCATAACAGTAGTAGTATTCCCCCATGTATATAGTATAGTTTGAGCGATAGTTAGACCGTTGTATGCCCTTGTTTGAATTGATTGAAGTGATATGTTTGTGTTTGTCTCATGTGCATATGGGTAGTGTTTATCTCTCTAGACCTTATTCTATTCTACTTTCTCATCTTTTCTAAACCCTCAGATGCCTCCGAGACGTGATAATGGATTTGCTTTCCCACCGGAGCTCACTTAGTTGATCTAGCAGCAGAACACATTGATGCAGATACTAGTCCAGAATCCGAATCAGGGGAACAACAACGACGACAACAACGACCCACCACCACCACCACCTGTTGATCATTTAGCCCATTTCTTGAGGCTTAATTCGCCGGTGTTCTCTAGTAGCACCGAGCCGATAGTTGCAGATGATTGGCTCCGCAAGATTGGAAGGGAGTTGACTACTGTAGGATGCACAGATGCGGAGAGAGTGCATTTTGCCGCACATCATCTTGATGGACCCGCAACATCATGGTGGGAGAACTTCACAGCTACTTAGCCCATCGACACTGTCACATGGGATCAGTTTCAGCAGGCTTTTCGTACTGCCCATGTTTCAGCAGGAGCTATGGCCATGAAGAAGCGTCAGTTTCGCAACTTGCGCCAAGGAGGACGTATAGTTGGCCAGTATGTGGATGACTTTAGTAAGCTAGCACATTATGCCCCAAATCACGTTGCTACGGATGCAGCTAAGCAGGAGAAGTTTCTAGAAGGACTAAATGATGAGCTGAGCATGCAGTTGATGGTGGCAACCTTCAACAACTACCAGGAGTTGGTAGATAGAGCTCTCATGATTGAAGGGAAGTAGCAGCAGATTGACAGCCGCAAGAGGAAGTATGGACAAGGGAAGTACAATTCTGGAGCTCAACAGAAGCCTCGTTTTACCCCGAACTCGGGAGGACCATTTCAGCATACCCATGGAGGCCACAATCATAATGGAGGGAGTTCGCACAACCATAGTGGCACCAAGAATGGCAATGGGAATGGAGGAAGCAGTGGTCAGAACTGTACCAACCCAGCTACCCTAGCCAAGAAGGATTTGAGCCACGTTACTTGCTAGAAGTGCCAGAAGACTGGACATTATGCCAATGAATGTCCTGAAGCTAAGAATGGAAATGGCAATGGAAGCTCTGGGAAGAAGCCGAACCCTTTCAACAGGGGACAGGTGAACCACGTTAACGTGGAGGAGGTTGAAGCCCAGCCAGATGCAGTAATAGGTAAGTTTTTGGTTAAGTCATTTACTGCAATCGTTCTTTTTGATACTGGTGCATCACATTCATACATATCAAGGGGATTTGTGGATAAGTATAAACTGCCCACCAAAGTTCTTAGAACACCTATGTTAGTAAGCTCACCAGGAGCGGAGTATATGGCAAGTCAAGGATGTTTTTCGATGCCATTGACCATGGGGAGGCATGTTTTCCTCTCAGACCTGATATTTGGAGTCGCAGGGTTTGGATGTGATTCTGGGTATGGATTGGCTATCAATGTATGGAGGAAAAATCGATTGCGTCAGTAAGTCGATTTTGCTTACCGCCCCAGAAGGAAGAAGGATCAAGTATGTATCCCGGCATGTGCCGAATAGGACTCAAGTGAATTCCTTATCAGGAGTTGTACAGGAGAAAGTACCAGTGGTGAAGGATTTCCCCGATGTAGGCATGCCACCGGACAGAGACATTGAGTTTTTGATTGAGCTTTTGCCAGGCACATGGCCAATATCTAAGAGACCGTACAGGATGCCCGCAAAAGATTTGGAGGAAATTAAGAAGCAGATTAAGGAGTTACTGGATAAAGGCTATATTCGCCCAAGTTCGTCACCTTGGGGATCACCAGTGCTTCTAGTGGAGAAGAAGGATGGATCATTGAGGATGGTTGTTGATTATCGAGGATTGAATGAAGTAACAATAAAGAACAAGTACCCACTGCCGATGATCAATGATTTGTTTGACCAATTGCAAGGAGCTAAGGTATTTTCCAAGATCGATCTACGATCAGAATACCACCAGCTGAAGATTCGAGAGTAGGATATACCCAAGACAGCTTTTACCACAAGGTACGAGCTATATGAGTATACCATTATGTCATTTGGTCTGACTAACGCACCTGCCTATTTTATGAACATGATGAACAAGGTGTTTATGGAGTTTCTTGATAAGTTCGTCATGGTGTTCATTGATGATATTTTGGTCTACTCGAAGAACGAAGAGGAGCATAAGGAGCATTTGCGTTTGGTACTTGGAAAGCTCAGAGAACATCAGCTATATGCCAAGTTCAGTAAGTGTGATTTTTGGTTGAAGGAAGTTGGATTCCTCGGACATGTGATATCCGGAGAAGGAAAATTAGTAGACCCCACCAAAGTTGTCACTATGACAAACTGGGAAGCACCCACAACAGTTGGAGAGATCTGGAGTTTTCTTGGACTCACAGGATACTACCGGAGGTTCATTGAGAATTTCTCGAAGATTGCAAAACCCATGACGGACTTGTTGAAGGAGGACACCAAATTCAAATGGACCGAGGAATGTGAGGCCAGTTTCCAGGAGTTGAAGAAACGTTTGGTTACATCACCGGTATTGATTCTGCCAGATTAGCGCAAGGATTATGAAGTATATTGTGATGCTTCTCGTCGAGGACTTGGAGCGGTGCTTAGGCAGGAGGGAAGAGTTGTTTTGTATGCCTCACGACAACTTAAGCCCCATGAGTTGAATTATGCCACACATGATTTGGAGTTATCAGCCGTAGTGCATGCGTTGAAGACATGGAGACATTTTCTCATCGGAAACCATTGTGAGGTGTACACGGATCACAAGAGTTTGAAGTACATCTTCACACAGAAGGAGTTGAATCTCAGGCAAAGAAGATGGTTGGAGCTCATTAAGGATTATGATATGAGATTGCATTATCACCCAGGAAAGGCTAACGTAGTAGCCGATGCATTGAGCCGCAAGAGCCATGTCAACACACTCATGACCAGAGAGTTACCCAAGGAGTTAGCAGAGGATCTTCGTGAGCTATGTTTGGAGATAGTTCCGAGAGGCTATGTAGCAGCATTGGAGATTCAGTCTACCTTGATGGACAAAATCAGAGAAGCTCAGAAGACCGACAAGGAGATTGCCGGGATAAAGGGGAAGATGAGCAAAGGAAAAGCTAAAGGATTTCGTGAGTATGAGCACGATACCTTATGGTTTGAGGACTACGTATATGTCCCTAATGACCCGAAGATCAGGAAGTTGATTCTGCAGGAGGCCCATGATTCACCGTATTTGATTGACCCAGGAAATACCAAGATGTATCTGGATTTGAAGGACACTTTCTGGTGGACCGGAATGAAGAAGGATATTGCGGAGTATGTAGCAGTTTGTGATGTATGTTAGAGAGTAAAGGCAGAACATCAGAAGTCAGCAGTATTGCTACATCCATTGCCGGCACACTACAAAAAAAAGACACATCCGTGACATTTTGGGCCGAACGAATTTTTTTTCTGTCATACATATGACACTTCTATGATGATAATTGTGACAAAACCCGGTATCATCATAGATGTGGTGGGATCCTACTTCTATGACAAAAAATCATGACAGAAAATGGGCTTTTCATCCTGGGTAGCCGGAGAAGCAGCTGCATGACATTCTTTGGGCCGTCCATGACGGAAAAAACCGTGGTAGAAGCGAGGGCGAGGAAAATTTCGGGGAGTTCATGTTACGGTGGGAGGTTGGGGGCCGAGCGATGCACGTTTCTCTCGTACACGTACGCGTGTGTGTGAGAGGCGTTGTCTCTAACTGAACCCGAGCGACGCATTGGGCTCTAACTGAACCCGAGCGATTGCAGTGCAGGCTACGCGTTACTGAACCCGAGTGATCGATCGATGGCTATTAACTGAACCTGATCGAGCCATT